>NC_137057.1:19570614-19593114 GCF_032717465.1 Coenobita brevimanus | reverse complement strand
TGTAATGTAAAGAAATAACGTAAGAAATTTATGACAACGTAACTACCTTAATGTAAGTGTCAGCAACATGAATGTTTATAGTGCCTTATATGAGTGCTTATAGTGCCTCATACCAATATAAGGAAAGCAAATGTGAAAATACGTAAAATCAGCACGAAGCCCCAACTTCACGTCATCATAGTTCCGGCTGTGGCCACATTACGTAAACCAGGTTGCTCCTCCGTACTACAAGTAGTCCATGCATCCACCCACTTCACACCAGAATGAACTATCTATCCACATCAGCCATTGACGGTATGTGAAAGTAGCCATCTGACGCAAATCTGGGCATGCTGGACAAAAAACACCTGATCCTAACGTAAAGCAGCCGAGGTGAGCTCTTTTACTATCACCAGGCTTATTTTAACCACTTTTCAGGTTTATTCGTGAGAAAAAGGTCAAAAAAGGCTGGCACTGGGGCCAGTGAGCCTCCCACACCCTTGGCACTAGGGCCAGTGAGCCTCCCACACCCTTGGCACTGGGGCCAGTGAGCCTCCCACACCCTTGGCACTGGGGGCGCAAGAGTCGACAAAGGCTCCGGCACAAAACGGGTTGGAAACAGTAGGTATCGTTTGTATTAAAAAAAAAAAAAAAAAAATCCGCATACAGTAATAACCACATAGAAAAAAAAATGTCAGAACTATTTAATATGTTTAATTGCATTTTTTTAAAAATCAGATTTGCATGAACGCCAACGACTGAGATGCTTTTATTACGAAACCATTATGTAAATATGCCTTCTTTTTTCACAACTGTACATTGAGTGAGTACAAAATGGAGAGCATTTCCACTTCTGCCTTTCTAAGAAACACATATGTGTCGATCTTTCATACAACCATGGTATTTTTCTTCTCTGCCCCAGCTAACTCATCGCTTAGTTTTTCTATCCTTTTCTCACACAGTGGTTAAACCTGAAAAGGATTTTTCCCCAAGCAGGTGACACTCTTATAAGCAATTCGTAATATATTATCTGTATTTTCTATGAACAGCGTACAACTATGTATCTCTCTCTCTCTCTCTCTCTCTCTCTCTCTCTCTCTCTCTCTCTCTCTCTCACTTCTGTAGAAAAATTTTCTCCGTTACTATACTACCACCTGACTACTGCTGCTACTGTTTTCTCCACTTCTCCCAGATACTCTTCTCACTCACTTTTGACATTTACCTCCTGTTAGCTCAACTCTCCAAGACACGGAATATAAACGAACATAAATGGAAAAATATATATATAAGTCCAGCCACTGAGCCAGAGTGTCAGTGTAAAAAATAGTGTGATAAATAATGCTGTAAGAAGGTCAAGTAAAGAAACGGTGACCCTGACCCAAGGTATGGTCATTAATTCCACAGAAATACAGACTCGGTACAACGTAAATGTAGAGGCTTACTCGTATGTGATGCAACATCTACAAAATCAGCACTTTAAATACCGGGATGAACAACAAGTCTTTTCTGATCATCTGATATAAATACTGTATAATTATTTACCCGGCATGACAGCTTACTGAATGCATTAAAGGATGCAAAAACATTAGAATGAAGGACATTAATTTACTGCTAATTAATAGGCAGAAACTTCAGAAGTGAATAAGGAAGTCTAGTAGATTTTGGAAAATCAAATTCCATTTTCATAGTCTAAAAGGGATGATTATAAAAATTGTATTTCGGGCCTCATTATAAATACTTAGGAACACTAAGCCGTCTGTAATAGTCAGAAATCATCTTAGAACCTGTGATCGTACCAGGATAACATATGATTCAGCAGCACTATTACTGCAGTTTGATGTACTCGTACAGTATATCCCTTCGTTACACTAAACGAGTTAATTACGAAGATTAATAGAGGCTCTGGAATAAACCTCGCTCTAGGGTACCACAGTTAACGTACAAGAATGGATACAGTGAAAAAAAAAAAAAAAAAAAAAAGCCACCATGAAAATGCGGTGATATATCCAGGGCTTTGCAAAACAGAAACATATTATGCGCAGAATGAACAAAATCGCATCATAACCACTCCAGTACAGAGCAAGAGAAGGATAAAGAAGCAGAACAAGCTGGCAAAGAAAGAATATGGCATTAATATAGCCATACAAACTAATAACATTCCCACAAAATTTCCATTCCCCTCTAGAAAACAAGGCTCTACCAAAAGCTGAGCTAGCGTCATTAGTTAATGAAGCCGCGGAGACACTAGGACAAGAAAAACATTCATAACTCCGTACTTATGCTCACAGATAGGAATATAGTTACTTAAACTGTGGCTTAGCATTGTCGTTTACCTTCTTCCTCTCCTATAAAATTGTCATGCGTTTTCTTTCTAACAAGCTTTTTCTTTCTCTTGTCCATTTTACAGGATGCTGTGGTGGGTGGGGGAGAGTCTTCCTCTTTCCCTTATTATTCTCTTACGTGTTGGTTATATTGTAGTAGTATTAGCTTTTTTTTTTTACAGATAACCTCATCATAGATTAATATGCCTCCTGTTATCTGTAATTCCTATGTTCTCAAGTTGCTCAGAATCGTCCCATGTCCTTGCAGTCATACTGTGACGTCGCGTGCATAACTTTACCGTACCAGTCTGCTCAATTTCGGTTTGCTCAGTTTCTTCCCCTCTCACAGAACACCTCCCCTCCATCAGTACTTTTCCGTTTCTTCTGTTACATTAAGTCTTTTTCATTCTCCTCACTCTTTCAATCTCGTACATTCTCATCACTCTTCCATCTCTCCTAGCCTTGTAGAGCTATATCGTCCACTGGTCCTCGCTCGGAGGATTCACCCTTACTCTTTCATATTCATCCCCTCTCCTTCCAACAACCTAATCATGGTCTTATATAACTCTTATTCTCTTAGTTATTCCTCATAACAGTCTCCTAGTTTTTCTTTAGCATCCTCCGTAATGGGCTGCGTAATATCAGTCTCTTTTGCCTCGTACACACTCCACCAAGACTTGCGTTTCGTTTCTAGACAATGTTGCCCCCTTACAGGTAAATGTACGTATACTTTTTTTATTTAAACAAGCAAGCATAAGTGGAGAGAGTTAAGTGTTATCTCCTATGGTAATGTCTATATGATAATTTGGTTTTAACTCCAATGTTATCGTTTTTCTACACCCTACTGTCAAGAGAAAAGGAAATGGAAAACAGCATCCCTAACATCCCTCACCTTCCATCCAGAAACCGGCTGGATGAGAAAACAAGATCAAGGATTCAAGACATAACGGCAATTTCTCACAAGGCAGTTTTTCCTTCAAAGATTTATGACGGGTCTGGATATCATAGATTTAATACTTGGGCGTGGTGGCTGCGACAGCATGCGTCGTGGCTGATGTGTTGCTGGGCTTGTTACCACACTTTAGACAGTGATAATTTGAGTTACCATCTCTAGTCCGATAGCATATTCTTTCTTTTTTTCTTTTTCTTTTTTTTCTGCTGTTACCAGACGAATATATTCAACTGGACAAGGATCCGTAGTAATGACGGGGGAATTAAAGGCTACTTCTAACCCCCCAAATTGGAAGAATCTCTCCTGAACTGAATAAAATCATCTTGTGTTGACCTGACAAAGTCGTCCACCCTAAAGAACACAACGTGGGATTCGGCTCTGCTCATCAAGTATTTTGTATGAAGAACCTAACCCGTTTTCAGTCAAAAGTGTTATCCTGGGTGGTTACCTTTTTACCTCGCCCGGAAGGAGGCCGACGAGCTATTGCGTTTGATCGAGTTTGTTTGTTTGTTTGTTTGTTTGTTAGCAATGTTTCGGAAAAACGCCTGAATGAAATTACATGAAACTCTCGGGATAAGTGGGAAAGTGTTCAAATTTCGGAAGTCATCGAGTGACCCTGAAAGGTCAAAATCAAGGTCACGTATTTTCAGAGGGCTATAACTTGAAAACGGTTGAAGATGTATTTACTCTTCTGAACATAACTCCTAATATGCGCTTCCATTTGACACCAAGACCTTTGACCTTGAATGCCCCTGAAAGATCAAACTCAAGGTCACGGATATTCAGGTGGCTATAACTCGAAACTGGTTGAAGACTGAGAGATATTTACTGCTATCAACGTATAGGAAGTTCCATACATGTTTTTAATTAGTACCATGACCTTTGACAATACGTGACCTTGAAAGGTCAAATTCAAGATCACGGATACTTAGGGAGCTATAACTCGAAACTCGTTGAAAATAGAGATATTTACTAGTAACAAGATATAGGAAGTCCTATAAGGACTTTCATTTGGCACCATGACATTTGACCTTGAGTGACCTTGAAAGGTCAAACGCAAGATCATGGATTTTCAGAAGGCCTAACTTGAAACCACTTGCGCCATTACCTTAGACTAAGTGTATGCTGACACTAAATTTTAGTATTTAACAGCAATAAAATAACTGCTGGCGGGCAAGGCTTGTTGGGTCTGGCACCACTTGTTGCCAGTTGGAAAGGCTACCTATAACGAGTTAATAATTCACCAATCAAAATATACCCCGTAGTTTCTACCTCACCTGTCTGAATGTCAATTTCTTGTTTTTGACTTTGAGTTGAGAGAAACTGTAATCAGTTACGAAAGTCTTAGGTTAGTTCATACTATATTCATTTAAACAGATTTCGATAGAACAAGGGTGTGATATGGCTCATCTAGAGCAACGTGATTCGACTCAGGTTGGATCGAAAAACACTCGTCTTTACTACCTACATGCTGAATTTCACAATGATCGTTCAAACCTAGAACTCTTTATGAAACGAGAATCACGATGGATAGTTGACAATAATATTGTTGGATTCGTTCAAGTCCCAGTAACTAGCGTAAGGTAAATAAGGCGTACTTAGACTGAGAAACAAAATGTGTACGTGGGGGAAGACAGCTGTGCGTAGGATAACTTGGAAGGGAGAGCAGAATTGACCAAATAAGCATGTGGCAAAGGGAGAAAAGAAAACAAAACAAAAATAGGAAGGGGTAATAAAGTAGACAAACTGCACACAAAGAAAAGTTGAAATTATATATATATATATATATATATATATATATATATATATATATATATATATATATATATATATATATATATATATATATATATACGTCTGTGTGTGTGCCTGTGTGTGTGTAAAACAAGTGGGCGAGAACTATAAAAAGGAGTATTAGATGGAGAAAATATGAAAAAAAAAATGGCGAGCGAAGAAAGACAGAGGTGGAAAGAGTGTAGAGGAGAAAAAGGAAACCAATTTGAGAGGAGAGGATGCAAATACCTGTGGTTAAGAATGAAGAACAGAGGGAAAAAGAAAACGAATATTAATGAGAAAATGACATCGTAGCAATAGAAAAAAAAAAAAAAAGCATCTAGCCGTCGGTTGGGGGCAACAAATACATAGCCCACACAAAGGAAAACTGAGAGAGAAAAAAAAAAGGTAAGAAATATCAGGGAAAGAACGACAGAACAGATGGGAAAAAGTATATCAATATAAAAAAGGGTGAAAGATAGAGCTAATCAGTTTAGCAGACAACACTGAAAATATGAAAAACGTAGACTTTAAGTGGAGAGTAAGAGACAGTTAAAACCAGGAAAAAAGATTGACGGTAACTAAACTGATAAGTGAAAACCTGAGACTGAGAAAAATCGCAACAGGAAGGTCGGTATGGAACGTAGGAGGAGGATACAAATGAACACCACAGTAAGCTGAGAGTTGACTATTGCAAGCAAGAGATAAACTGCTGTAAAAAGATAATTAAATAAAGAAAAGCATAGTGATGAAGCCAGATTATACAATATCTGAGACTATCCAGTTAAAGATCAAAACCGCGCACACAACCGTTGATTACGAGTAGCCCGTTGAACGATTCGCAAAGATATTGGAAATATTTGATTGGATGTAGCCTGAAAAATAATACTCATTTCTACTGGAATCTCGAAGTAGGCTGTCGTATTGCAATTTCAAAGAACGACTTCCAAAACAGGAGGGTAAAAGCAGCAACATGGAGACGACTGAATGGTTGGTTTTGTGTGACCCTGGCATATATAGACGAGTATGAACGACTAATGGTGGTGGTTGTGGTGGCTGAGTATGCAGACTGATGATGGTGATAACTGTGATGATTGTACGTGTCAATGGATGATTGTAGTGACTGTGGTAGTCATGATAACTGAACTTGGGGACAGTGATGTTAGATAAGGCAATTGAGTTTGTGGACAAACTTTCTTTTTATGCAACGAAGAAGGAACCAGAGGCCAGAAGCCCGCAAACCGTTCCTTCCAAGAAAAAAAAACAACAACACAACAGACAGTCACATTCAATATATGTGGTGATAGCAGGCTTATTGGTGACTGCGTGTGTTGACAGATGATAGTGGTAGTTGTGGTGGCGGAGTGTGTGTACGGTGGTGGTGGTTGTGGTCCTTGTCGTCATTAGGTGTGAGTGAACAGATGATGGTGGAGGTGGAAGAAAATTTAGAAGAGCTTGCTGTTTCAGTTTTTTATGTACGATAGGATGAGTCAAAGCCTCGAAGCCTGCAAGGCTGTTTTTTCAGAGTGAGAGAGAGAGAGAGAGAGAGAGAGAGAGAGAGAGAGAGAGAGAGAGAGAGAGAGAGAGAGAGAGAGAGAGAGAGAGAGAGAGAGAGAGAGAGAATATAAAATGCGATCTCTGCAAGAGAATCAGAAGGTGAGTCAGATCGACACAAGCCTATGAGTGAAATTAAAATCATATAAATCTGAATGAATGTAATGAATAGGAAAGCGAGAAAGTAATGAGTGATGGGAAGACGAAAGGAGGGAGGACAGAAGGGTAGTGGCAAGATGGGTTGGACGTCAAGAAACACTAGAGAGAGGTTAAAAAGAATATGAACCGGCTATTGAAAATGTGGGAAGGAAGCAGGTCAAGTGAGACAGGAGGAATCAAAGAAAGGAAGCAACAGGAAGAAGAGCACAATAAGGTTGGAAACTGAGGCGGTTCATGCTAAAGAAAGGTGTGGCAAGAAGAGGCTAATACAAGACCTCTTGATAAGGAACAAAGGCACATAAAAAGGGAAGAATAATAAAAATAAAGTAACATATAAGAAACAAAGAATATTGGAGTTTCTAAAAATCGTGTGAAGACTGGACAGGAGGAGGGAGGAGGCAGCAAGGGACGGAGGCTAAATAATAGAAAAGAATTGGACCAGAGAAAAAGCTGGGAAGAAATGGATAGAACTAGAATCCACGAAAAGCAGAGAACAAAACTGCCTACCCACAACACAGAATTTTTTGGAGAATTACGGGGAGGGAGGGAGAGAGAGAGAGAGAGAGAGTTGGTAATCGATTCTCTCTCTCTCTCTCTCTCTCTCTCTTTCTCTCTGACACCTTATTGCTTCATTTCTTAGATCTCACATTCCTTCTTTTTTTACGTGTACCCTTTTCAGTACCACTTATTTCATTCCAGCTAATGGCAGAGTTGTATATTATTTATTTGTTCATTTTTATCTAAACAGTATTTCCTGTAACGTAAAGCTTACAAATGATTGGTTCGTATTATTATGCAGAGAAGAAAGAACCACAGGGTAGAGGTCCGTAAAGTTATTCCCTCCAAGGAATGCAGATCAAGGAAAGCCAAACTCTAGATCCGTTCATTTCAAGACGTCTGGATACAATATGTTTAAAAGACTGGACTTTATAAGCAAATGAAAATATGGACTGAGGAAGGTTAGTATAGAGCAGACCTTCTGCATGCATACATATCTGAGAATACGAGACCAACATCGGATTGCTGAGCTCGACAAAAGAAGAAAAAAAGTGTAACATTGCGCTACCATGCGCCAGCCAAGGCCATATAAGGTAACTGCTAGGGCCTTCACCACTTGGATAGCCTCCATTAACTACACCTTTTAGTGTGAGGCACCAAGGGTGGGTCCAGTGGGGACTCATGGCCCCTCTACTAGGATTTTGATGATAATGGATTGGGTAGTGAGAGTGGTAAGTACTGGGGATGATGGGACAACATGTGAGGCTGTGCGTGGAGGGAAGTAAAGAGGGTTTGAGCCAACGGCTGATTGAAGATCAAAGCTCTAGTTGCAGACAAAGAGAGAAAAAATGGAGAGGCAGTGACTGATTTTGGCAGGGTGTAGAAAAAGAGGAAGTTATGAGTGAATGTGGGTAATGAGAAAAAAGTCAAGAAGGGGAAGTGGGTAAAATGAGGACATGTGTAGTTGCAACGAAACGCTTGGGAAGCACCCTCAAAGAACGGAATCCAGTTCTGATCTCGAATAACTGATCCATGCAGAATCTGTAAGTGACGTAAAGTTGGCCTCCCCCTGGAAATGTTACTTTTCCAGCTGGGTTCAAGTGTGGGTGGATAAAGCAAAGAAGTTGTGGAAAACTTTACCAAGGTGATGTAATTTTCACTGAGCTGGCGCTCTTCTATCAGGCATTTGAGTCTATTAGGGTACTGGTTTTCAGCCCTATTATCGCATGCAAGATGTTGAAGTTCTTGGCTTTAGTACATCTCCAACGTCAAGTATTAGTATCAACTCCCCAGTTTTAAGTCATGAAAACTGCGTGCATACTTATTTATTGCTTTACTCAGTGCTATATTACCAAGGAATTCAGCACTGTTTTCCAGTGCCTGATCACACTCCCAGTGTTCTTCCATTGATGGGGGATGGAGGGGTATTTGGTGGACTTGGCAAGAAGAGCGAGGAGTAAATTATGAGACTGGGTGATAACAAATACAACATAAATAAATACATACATACATAAATAAACAAATAAATAAAAATAAGGAAGAGGAGGGAGAACTGGGGGGGGGGGTGAGTTGTCCTTCATACTGGGTTTTTGGGGACCCAGGGAGTCAACAATAATAAACGACACAGTCCAGATTCTTTTCTTTCTGTGTCCCCCTTGTTCGTGAGGTAGTTCTAAATGATAATTATTGGTGTGTTTCATTTTGCACTCTGAGATGTTATAATCAGAAATGTTGGCTCCATTGCTGAAAGTTTTTTGTGTTTTATACTTACTCTTTCGTTCTCCTTTTTCATCAATCAGGCATTTTTCCCCTTTGTCATAGTTGTCCGACGTTTGATTATGTAATTTATTTAAACTAATGATTTTGGTACTCTCCCCGTTTGCATACAGAACGTGCAGGCTGGCTCTCTAAATAAACTTTTCTTTGCTAGTGATTCCTCAGTTCAGCTTGTCCTTAACTCTTTGAGTGCTAGAATTTCTCTCTACCGAACAAGGTCGTTTTATGTGAGTCTGCGTGAAACTTGCAGGAAAATCAGTAGCGAAGGAAATCTCTGAATCCTTTGACTTCCAGGATTTCTCTCACTCTGAAAGAGTCTAGAGTTACCCTGAATAAGTACCATCCCCAGCGTAAGGTTATAAGAGGATTGTTGAATCACTTGTATTTTACACATTATTTATCATAATTGTTGCTGATCTAATGTGTCATAAATCATATATATTACAACAGATTCCATAATTCATCTTTGATCTCACTTTGATTTAGTGTTTGTGACAGTTGTAATAACTATGTTATATTTGTATGTCGTTTTCCATACAGATAATCAGTGTTTTTCAGCAGGTCAGGAGCACTATTTAATTTCGGAAAACAATCACGGACAAACAGCCGCCAATTCGATGTTAACAAAAATTTAATAAATAAATAAATGAAATAAAATAAATTAAGCTCACTGTTCATTACTCTCAATCTCCCCAACTTATCTTGATAGAACAAAACTTACGATACATTTTGTTTCTTCTTTTTCAGCATCCGTCCTTCCCTCCCTCAAGTGGGAAGGAGGAACTGCAGGCAAACAGGAACGCCATTTTATTACCTGCTTGTTTGTTTATGTGTTGCGCCTTAACAAGATCATGGCCTCCTTTCTACTTGCCTGCTTACCGATGGCGTAACTAACGTCTGTCACAATGCTAATGGCGAAATAAAAGTTGCCTGAATATTTTTATTAAGCAAAGAAGAAGGAACCAAAGACCAGGAGCCCTCAAACCGTTCCTTCCAAGAAAAAAAAAAATACTAGAGACAAATTAAAGATCAGTTCATTTCGAGATGCCTGGATAAACTGTGTTTGAAAGACTGGAGATCATAGGAAGTAGGAAATACTGACAGAGGGAGACAGTTGCAGAGCTGACCTGTTGCATAAATGGACTGGGAGTAACGGTTAACTCTTGCATTTCAGACATGGACAGAAAAGAGATGAGAGTTTGTTGCTAGACGGGTACTACGCGCCCGTCGCGTCGTCGAGGTGGAGGGATGCAATCATACAGTTCAGAGGAGCAGTGACCATTGAAATAGCGATAGAAAAGAGATAAAGATGCAACAGTGCAGCGATGAGACGGGTTGAAGGAAGCCAATAAGAGGAGGAGAGTTAATGAGACGAAAAGCCTTGACTCCACCCTATTGAGAGGAGCTGTATGAGGGGAGCCTCCCCACATATGAGAGTTGTACTCTACAGAGGGGCGAATAAAACCCGTGTATAAAGTCAACAACTGGGCAGGGGAAAAGAAGGTACAGAGTCAATTTAGCACACCTAATCTCTTGGAAGCAGATATTACAAGAGATGTGATATGATCTTTCCATAATAAGTCCCGAGAGAATGAAACCCCAAGTATGTTTAAGGATGATGCAGGATTAAGCTGAATATTATTAAACATTAGTGGGTATTCCTGTGGAAGATTTTGTCGGGTTGATAGATGTAAGAAATGAGTCTCTGATTCAGCTGATTCAGTGGTTCACAGTTCTTTCGCACTTCATCACCCATTCACATAGCTTGATATCTTAAATTCCAACTCAGCAGGCCAAAATGGCGATTAAAGAAAAAATAAAATCTAATTTAATGCTGGAAACCCTACATATCCAGTTTACTAAGAGACAGATAATGAGTGAACGTTTTGTTACCTTCAATGCAACCAGTATTTCTATCTGTGAAGGTAATGGAATTCTTGTTACTTCACTTAGCAGTACCCTCAGCTGGATGTTTCATGTTAAATCACTTGATAAACCGCCTAAAAGATACGTGGATTATTAGTGAGAGTAGGTAACTTATTCGGGGATGACCAGTTAACTATAATCTATAAGTCATTTGCATTCTCAGTTCGAATAAATATCACCCTTGTGGAGTGAATGTGGGGAGGTTGCACTAAAACAACAGGACAGAATTCCAAACAAAGCCATTAGAACAGTCAGTATCCCAAAATTTTGAAATAAACTGCCTCACATAACTATGATGGAATGTTGCCTCCCATGTATTATTTTACAAATACTTTTATGGCAAATACTCATATGAAGGTGCATCCATTGTACCACCTCTCCAGGCCGTCCATCATGCTACACGTGCATCTTGCAAAGTTCATACCTTGACCCTCACACCACATATTACAGAACTCATCAGATTTTTTTTCCTGAATTGCTTCTTGTTGGAACACGCTTTCCCAGATAAGTTTGCTCCTAAACTTCAACGTACAGAAAAAGTCCAACTGTTTTGTATATATATATATATATATATATATATATATATATGATAATGACAATACTACTTTTTACATCAATCGCCATTAGTTGTTTTAAATGAGGTTACTGCTTCCAGTTCCTATCATCTGTTTCAAGTATTATTATACACCTAACGCCAGGGTACCTCAGAATCTCTGCCTCTCTTCTTCCCGTCTTTTCTCCCTCTGTCTTTTGTGTTCTTTCTTCTCCCTTTTCATTGTATTTTCCTCCTTCACTCTGCTCTCACACCAAGATTGAGAAGGGCGTGCGTCAGGGAGATTCAATTTCACCAAAGTTAGTTACATCATGCCTAGAAAGTATTTTCAGAAAGCTAGACTGGGAAAACAAAGGAGTCAACATAGATGGAGCATAGCTAAACAATTTAAGATTTGCAGATGACATTGTCCTAATCTCAGATACAGCAGAAACATTGCAAGAAATGTTAAATGACGTGAACAGAGAAAGTCTGAAAGTAGGGCTAAAGATGAACCGGAGTAAAACTAAAGTAATGTTTAATCCTCGAACACCAAAGAACGTCATCAGAATAAGTGGAAAAATTCTTGAAGAAGTCGAGGAGTTCAATTACCTGGAACAAATACTAAAATTAACGAAAGATAATGATAGCGAAATAAAAAGAAGCATTACAATTGGATGGAAAGCTTTCGGTAAACATAGGGACATTATGAAAAGTAGCTTGCCAGTTTGTATGAAATGAAAAGTATATAACGAATGTATAATTCCAGCTATGACGTATGGTTGTGAGACTTGGAATCTGACAAAATCGATGGAAAATAAATTAATTCGTTCTCAGAGAGCAATGGAAAGTTCAATGTCGAGAATATCGTTAAGAGATGTGAAAAGATCAACTTGGGTGAGTGAGCAGACTAAAGTCAAAGATATTATAGAAGTTACAAAAGTACAGAAATGGAGGTGGGCAGGCCATGTAGCAAGAATAAGGGATAATCGATTGAGCAAGAGGCTGACAGACTGGACAAGAAGAGATTGTAAACGTAGCAGAAAAAGGCCAGACAGGAGGTGGAGGGATGAGATAGAGAAATTTGCAGGGAAAACGTGGCAAAGATTGGCTCAGTCAAGGAATTCGTGGAGAAGACTGGGGGAGGCCTTTGTTCAGCAGTGGACTTGTAATGGCTGAGGATGATGATGATTATCTATCTATCTATCTATCTATATCTATCTATCTATCTATCTATCTATCTATCTATCTATCTATCTATATATATATATATATATATATATATATATATATATATATATATATATATATATATATATCACTGGATCCCAGGGGTGCTGGGCGAGGCATGGCACTGGGAGGGCACTAAGCGTACCGTCCTCCGCCTATCGGCTCATAGTCGCGAAGTTCATATGTCCCTACCCGGGGGTTCCCTACTTTATAAAGACTTGAAAAATCCCAGTTCTGTCCAATACTCCGGACACTGGGCTCCAATGGGTTATATATATATATATATATATATATATATATATATATATATATATATATATAGATATATAGATATATATATATAATGAATGAAGGACATTTGTTGCCTGGTTTAAGGATTTTTTTATCTACATTCTACGTGTTTTTCCTTCCCCTGTTCATATTCTAGAAAGGAAAAAAAGTTTAATGAAGGTGTCAGGGATGCATAAAAAAACAGTGTTTTAGGGTCCCATTCTTATTGTATAGGTTATACGAGTAAATTGTCTTAGCAAACTGGCGTCCAGCTGTGGCTCACGAATACTGAGATCTAAGACTCGGGCTTCATCTCACTAACACCTCAGTCAGCACGGACTGACTCAACTGACTCAGTCTCACCACAAGCTGTCCCACCAGCACACACATTTGGAATTGATTTCGTAGTCACTAATTTTTACTGAATACTACTATGTTTTTTTTTTTTCAAGTCATATAAAGAAAGTATTAACATTCTATATCTCGTTATGTTTATAACCCTTTCAAACGATAATATATCCTGCCATTACTAAAAATTAATAACTTTTTGCATCGAACAACCAACATTGAGGTGGGTCATATTGCACGGTCCACCCACCCCTAGAATGACAGCCAAGACCATAAAAGCACGCTGTTATTGTAAAAAGTTCTTTAAAGCCTCCAATGCAGGAGCCATTAGCTTATGCTTCCAGTTATGTTTGTTGTCCATGAATACAGCGAGATAAACCAACGCCTTATAGGGGAGATTATGTCACCTTAACAATATATACTGAATATATTGGCTTGTGATACCAAAGATCGTAACAAAGTATGGCCAAATATGAATGCATGCAAGTCACGGCCATCAAATGTGACAAATTTGGGTGTAAACTGAGTGTAAACAAGGATAAATAATATTTACAAACGCGAGTCTATAATTAAGCATGTATAACTGCCGAAAATTCTAACAGTTTTCTAGCAGTCTCGATAGATAGATAGATAGATAGACAGACAGATGAACATAAACGTTTAGAAATAGCAAGAAACAAGCAGATCTTGTGGTAGGTGGTGGCGCCCACCATTCACTTACTTGATGTGGATTAACTTCAGGTAATTCTAGACTGAATGATAACCCAAATGGTATCTGTCAGCCCGGGAAATAATTTACTGCACACTGCAGTGAGTACATAACCTTGAGACGTCTGGTGGTCTAATGAGACTGGCTCTGGAGCCAGATATGGGCCATTTGCTTTTACATCAGAGGGTACTTGGAGTATATTGCTGAAATAATGCTAATAACAGAAAAGACGAACAACCAGCCACCCTAGTCTTGTCTCAGGACTGGTAGCCTAACCTAGGACCCCGACGCTTCTTTAAAAAAAAAAAAAAAAAAAATGGATAAAAGCTATGTGCATATTTCTCCCGTTTTCATAATATATTTAGTCACATTTCTCTCTCGTCCAAAAATTTATTATCAGTTAAAAATGGTTGTCGTCATCATTACCAACTCTTATTTTGCCCATTTCTTTCCACAAAACTGTGATATTTAAATTTTCTAACAGTCTCCGTTAATACAGGAAAATAAAATAAAAATGTGCACAATTCATATGATGAAATCTATATTATTTCTTGAGATATCTGCCCCAGTAAATAATTTTATTTGAATTCTGAGTCGAGATCAGGAGCGCATCAGAATTTTTGATTCAGCCGATGTTGTTGGAAATTTTTTCACTTAATGTGATTATTTTCGAAATCATTTTGAGAATGCGTTCATTCCAGATGAATAACAACGCACACACACACACACACACACACACACACACACACACACACACACACACACACACACACACACAGCGTTATGATAATGTCAGTACTACTTTTTGCATCAATCGCCATTACTTGTTTTAAATGAGGTTGCTGCTTCCAGTTCCTATCATCTGTTTCAAGTATTATTATACACCTAACGCCAGGGTACCTCAGAATCTCTGCCTCTCTTCTTCCCGTCTTTTCTCCCTCTGTCTTTTGTGCTCTTTCTTCTCCCTTTTCATTGTATTTTCCTCCTTCACACTGCTCTCACACCAAACTCCATCAGCCTTAATATGTCTATTCCATCATGTTCCGGGTAACGCCAGATGATTTCGTTCAGCTAAGGTAAGACGTCTTCGGGCTGTTGGGATTAATGTATCTTTTACTTAAGTACGAGGATATTCGCTTTCCTAATGAAGTAATCATGTGTTGGCCAGCATAAGACACAAAGTATATCATTTTTTATCGTTATCTCGCCAGACCAGCTGTTTACGTTGGTCTCTTCCTGTCTCTCCTTCCCACCCTCCTTCACTGCTGCCGAGTCGTTATCACTCCATCACTTTTTTATTTTTCTTTCCTCCTTCATTTTTCCCATCATGCTTTCCCTCTCTCTCTTTCTCTCTCTCTCTCTCTCGAGTCTACTTTTCCTCCCTTACACACAGCTGCATGAATAGCTGTGTAATTACTACACTAGGATGAAGCCAAATGATGACTCATTCAGGCCATTAACCTCCAATTTAACTCTACCTCCTCCACCGCCCCTTCCTTTCCTGCCATCAATGCCTTTCCCCTGCCCGCCCTCACACGTACCCACCCAGTTCATCCAGCTTCTTTAACACCAATGCCCAACACCAGCCTTTAATGTTTTCCAGGCCTTGTTATAAACCCACCCCACTCTTTTTTCGCCTCTATCTCCCCTATTTCCCTACTCGCTTGACTTTCATTTCTCTCTCTCTCTCTCTCTCTCTCTCTCTCCTTAACCAATCAAACCACACACCCACACTTTTTAAAATAATCCTTTCTAGTTTGGTGTCACTTAGGGTCTTAGGGTCGTATTATTTAAACACAGAAGTCGAAGGAGCCGGGATGTCCATAATTTATGGCAGTCAGTGTTCGATCACATCTGAGGATAGTAAATTATTATGACCAATATTCAGTAAATAGGCATAACGTAGAATGGTCAAAAGTTGTATTTTCCACAACGTGTTACGATTACGGTGTCAAAAAATCTGTATTCCATTCCCCGCCACAGGCTTTGCTTTAATAAGACGACCTTAAGTCATCAGTTTTTAGTGGTTGAACCGATATCACCTACGGACATTCTGATAAGTCCCAGATTGCTGTCACGACTATTTATGATGTAGAGAGCCCGGCAAGTTATCAACCGGATTGTTTGGAAAGAAGTTAAAGGAAATAAGGAAATCAGTTACAGTTATAAGGAATATAGATACTGCAATGGATACCCAACTACAATTTTTTTTTTTTTTTTTTTACCACATGAAAAGATAAAAATGGTTTCTAATGAAGGTTTGTTGGTGTGAAATATTTTGTGAAGAATCTTTGACAATTATCATTAATCGATGTTTGTCTGCATTTTCAAAAAATGTATGGCTCCCTATAGTAGCAGCCGATAGACAAAACTATCTAGATTTTTTTTTTTTTTTTTACCAGACACAATGGATCACGTTCTGATTTTCAGGGCATGTGAAAAATATTTTCTTGTTATCCGACAATACTGTTTAGACGAGAAAAATGTACGTCTGAGGAAAGCAGGTCAGTTTGACTGCATTCTAGCCGAATCATTTGCAATACATCACCCACGAATCAACGTTTTCCACATGTGATTTAGTAAACCTACAGCAATTTAAAACCTTTCAAACACGAAAGAGTTTACAAATCACTGGATACAGACTCATTTCTGCATGTTCACACTTTACTGATGCAGTGAGTTTGATAAGGACACATAAACTAAAATTAAAGAAGAGCATAAATATGTGCCATGACGTGCACAGTAGTCTAAAAATTAAAACATTATTGACGCCTGCAGCTCTATTGGTTTAAGGCTCCGACTCGATGGGGTTTATGTGTACTTTTGCTCGCATAAACTGCCACTAAGGGATGTGCGAGGCTGGTCACTTTCTTAAGTTCTGGGACTGAGTAATTTAGCACTCAACCATTATTCTCCCGATTGAACAAACAAGGATTGAACTACAGATAAATATAAAACCTGATGCTAGTGCTGAGGGTCAAACAAACAAGGGGAAATTTCTTTTCAAGCACCTTAGGTAAAAGGATAAGATTACATAAAAAAAAAGTCAACTGCAGTATTTCTGATCAGATTCAGAGAAAATTTGGTGCTATGGTTGAAGGAAAGCAAGGACAAATGGACCCTGATTTGGAATCAGTCAGTTTAAAGTCAAGGTCACAGGGTAAGGTCAGTGCATGATCCAAGTGTGTCTGTGTAAACAAAAAAACTATACATTATTTACATACTGATAAAGTTTGTTCGAAATCCGTCAAGGGGTTCTGAAGACATCGCTCCCTCACTCATATGACCTTGACCTTTGACCCCTTGACCTTGCTGACCAATTCAGCTCACCGTCCCTTCATACTGTATCACCGACAAAAGTATTGTCGAAATCCGTCAAGGGGTTAGGGAGATATCGCTCTCACAAGGATAAACTAAGTCGAATGACCTTGACCTTTGACCCCTTGACCTCCCTTACCTAATCAGTTCAGTGTTGCTTCATTCTGTACGACAAACAAAAGTCTGGTGGAAATCCGTGAAGGGACTCAGGAGATATCGCTCCCACAGAAGTGTTACAGACGCAAAGATCCATGCACACACGCACGCACGGACGGACGGAAAGACTGTAACATAGTCTTAATGCCTCCTTCACCATAGGTGGGCGGAGGCATAATGAGTGAGAGGAATAGAACAGAAAGTGAGGTGGATTAAATTTGGCGCAATAAAGGGAGGATGGAGCTGTGACTAACGAGTGAGTTGTGTTATAAGTCAGGAGAGAGAGAGAGAGAGAGAGAGAGAGAGAGAGAGAGAGAGAGAGAGAGAGAGAGAGAGAGAGAGAGAGAGATGATAGTATGAAGCTATGAGGTGTAATGAGATGATGTAAATTTCTTTGTGTTGATTTGGGGATAAGATGGTGAGGTGGTGGTTGTCACACGACGGGATGGAGTACGGTAAGTTGTGACAGAAGCTGACTGAGTTTTGGAGTGACCCTGGTAAGTGAGGTTGCTGAGTTCGGGAAGTTAGGTGGGTTAAGATTTGATATATGCTGGGCTTGAGGTTTGCTTAAGGTAGAACTATAAGATACGGCTTATCTCCTTCAAGGCAACGACGTATTCTTAAGGTGTACTCCTGCTTCCTCGGAAGACTTAATTAATCATAATAGAGACTTTGAATTAATAGTGAATGTTATATGTATGTAACCTCCTGATTCAAGAGTCTTTCTTGGGGGGAATAAGATCGTCCGTGAACACCAAGAACAGAATAGGATGTCATCGGAGTGAACGAGTTAGAAGTCAACGACAGACATGAAATCGTGCTGAATGCTTACGTCAACGTCGAGTATGTATCCCAATGAAACATGCACTGAAATAGCATACTTCAGGAACTTTAAGAATTTCTATGAATAACGTGTCAAATCTTTCATAAATACAAACGCAAAATGAAAAGCCTTGTGACCTCATGAAATTACTTTCTTCCTGAAGGTATGTTTATCGCAAGGCATCATATTAAAAAGCTTAAAATGTGTGTACCCAGAGATGCAGAATAATATACTGTGTTGCAGAAAGGGTTAATGTATCTCCTCAAGAAAGCACCAATGTGACTGAAATTTGCGGATGTATTGTCACAGCATCACTCCAAGACTAGGGATAATTTCCTATGCGAGATGCTAAGTCGTATATTCATTATCACATACTGCAGGTGACTGAGAAAATATGTCAGTTTCGCTCAGCACTGTGAATGTAGGTGAAAAGAAATGTGACATCCTGTATAGAACTCGGTCTGTATTTCTATTGATCTTATTGACCTCTTCGGTAGTGTTAAAAAAGTGGTTGGTGTGACATTGTCTGGGCTAGAAGCGAGGTTGTGAGCAGCGGTAGAGATACTGCGTGATGGACGTGCCTTGAGGCGCAAGATGCGGCAGAGGGCATGGTGTATAGTGGAAGTTGTGAGACATGTGGAAAGAAAACTAAAGGTGAGCTGTGGAAACAAAAACCCAACTACCACCTCAGCCACATTATACACGACTACTGTGGGAAGGCTGCCTCACAAAGGATACTGAGTAGAATAAGAGAGGCACCAGTAGGGGAACTTTAAAAACCACTGGCTACCACAAAATGATGAATAGTGAAGCTACCCGGGAGATATGCAGACAGGAATATGAAGAAAAAAAGAAGGAAGGAGAGATAGAACGGAAAAAGGTACCGGTAGAGAATACATATTTGGAGGAAATGGAAACATATACAAGATGAAAGGAAATATGTGGAAGAAAGATGTTTGGAAATGAGAAAGGATATATATATATATATATATATATATATATATATATATATATATATATATCCAGGGGCAGGATTCCACTGCTACCTGGCGTGTCCCAGGGTGACGGACAGGGGAAGGCTTTGTAGCTATACGAGGTACCGTCTTAGGCGGCGTGGACCGTGGGACTCCCTGTAGATATTTAGGGCTCCACCGACTATAATAAGGTACACAAAAATTATGTTTCACAGGAAGCTATGTAGCGCGGAGGTGAGATTATTTGCCACTATCCTCCCAACCAAACATACGTTCTATTGCAGTTGACTGATGGGCGTTCCTGTTGGATCATCATCTACTGAAGGTCCAACTATGCTTCCTCCTGTGCTTTTGGGCAGTGTGCCACCGAAAATGAGTAGGCACTGTGTTGGCAAGTTGGAGACTTGTATATTAAAGAAACTGAAATCCATGAAGATCTATGCATACAATGTAAGATGCCTCACAGACGATTACAAACTTGATAACTTAATGACCGAACTGGAAAACATTGTATGGGATATTGTAGGTTTGAGTGAGATCCACAGAAAAGAAGAAAAATAATTCAGTTGCAAGACAGCAACCACCTATTTTATTATAGAGGAAGGCAAATTGAAAGAGTTAGTGGTACAGGATTTCCAATTAACAGAAATCTTGCAGACAACACTCTTAAATACACAGTGTATCTGACAGAGCAGCACTGGTTGTATTTAGACTAAGTAAAAATTATACCCTGAAAGTAATACAAGCATATGCACCGACTTCCCAAAGCTCAGATGAAGAAATGGAAACATTCTATGATGACATCTCCCAGATTATGGAAGAAGAAAAGACCACATATACTATACCATGGGAGACCAGTGCAAATGTTGGGAAATCAAAAAATGGAGAAACATGTATGGGAAAATTTGGAGTGGGAGAAAGGAAAGAAAGAGGAGATATGATGGTAAATTTTGCTGAAATGTTTAACATGAGAATAATGAACACATTCTTTCACAAAAGAACAGGCAGAAAATGGACCTGAAGAAGCCCAAATGGAGAAACATAGACAGAAATCGACTTCAGCATAGCTGATAAGAACACAATTAAAAATGTCACATTTATCAACAAAGCAAATATAGGAAGTGACCATAGAATGGTGGGCTGCACACCAAATTCAGTTTCAGAAATGAAAGAAAGATGATTAAAATTAAAATGATACGTCCAATAAAAGTAAACGAAAACAATGTAGCTTTTCATTTGGAAATAACAGAACAGATTTCTTCAGGCTCTAAGTAATGCTGAATGTGGAAACTGATGAGTTAAACCTGACAGTCTGACAAAAGTGCTACGAGAATCAGCGGAGGTAGTAGGAAACCTAATACAACCAAAGCTAAGAAGTATTAGGAAAAGACACTCGAGCTCATGAAAAAAAAGAAAGGAAAGGAAAGGAAAAAGAACAAAGAGGAGGTGAAATAGAAAGAGTGGAATTAAATAAGCTTATCAACAAAAAAAGACAAAGAGAAAATGAAAGAGAAACATGGATCAGATCAAAGAAAACCATAAATAAGGAAAAGTCTGGAAACAGGTCCGAAGAAAAATGGCAACTAGGAAAAACAACAAAACTACGTCACTGAAAGACAAAAAACGGTGAAGTCATTAAATGCAGAGATAAGATGTGGTAACAGAGACTTGAAGAATTTTGCAAAGAACTGTATGCATCAAAGACAGCGGTACCAATAGCTAACTTTTCAGCCGACACAAATGAAATATCTGAAACAACACGTGACGAAGCAAACAATTCTCTTAAAAATATGAAAAGAGTGGGAAGGCTCCAGGATGCAGGAGTAGAAGTACAAAACAGGCTCTGTCCTACTTTTTTACTCAATATATAAAAAAAAAGACAATTCCCAAAACAGGGTTAATGCAACAGTGATTTTTCTTAAAAAATAAATAAATAAATAAATAAGCGATTCAAAAAGGTCTTAGTAACTATCCGATCAATTACATAATCAGTTATTTACAAACTTTTCACTAAAATTTCTTACAGAACAGAATAACAAACATGGAAGAAAACCAGTCTCGTGAACAGGCACGATTCCGAAGAGGGTATTCAGCCACTGATTATCTACACACAATGAATCAGCTAACTGAGAAAAACTAAAGAATAAACCACTGTGCTTAGGTTTTGTTGATTACGAAAGCCTCTTGACTCAATGGAGTACATAGCAATTACACATTCATACTGAGAACAAGGAGTAAAAATGTGAACATTGTAAAACTGCTCGAAAACATATATAATGAGGGAACTGTTGCAGATGAATCACTTAAAGACTCGGAAAAAATCAATATTTAGAATGGCATGCGTCAGGGAGATACAATTTCACCGGAAAAATTATTATTATTATTATTTTAATCGCGAGGAAGAAGGAACCAAAGGCAAAGAGCCCGCAAAACAGTTCCTTCAAAAAAAGAAAAAAAAAAAAGACAGCCAGATGTCAAGATCCGTTAATTTCGAGATGCCTGGACACACTGCGTTTTGAAAGACTGGAGATCATAGGAAGTAGGAAATACAGACAGAGGGAGACAGTTCCAAGAGTTTACCTGTTGCATAGATGAAGAACTGGGAGTAACGGTTATACTCTTCCATTAGACAGTTGGACAGAAATGGGATGAGAGTTTGTTGCTAGACGGGTGCTACGCACCTGTCGTAAAGGTGGAGGGATGCAAGCAGACAGTTCAGAGGAGCAATGACCAGTGGAAGTAGCGATAGAAAAGAGATAAAGAGGCAACAGTGCGGCGAAGAGACAATGGTTGAAGGGAGCCAGTAAGAGGAGCAGAGTTGATGAGGACGAAAGTGCCTTTTGACTCCACCCTATTAAGAAGAGCTGTATGTGGGGAGCCTCCCCACACTGTAGAAGTTGTACTCCCATACAGAGGTGAATAAATCCCGTGTATAAAGTCAACAACTGTGTAGGAGTAAAAGAAAGGTTCAGGAGTCATTTAGCATTTACCTAATCTCTTGGAAGCAGATTTTACCAGAGATTTAATATGATCTTTTCCAAGATAAATCCCGAGTGATTGAAAACCCCAAGCATAATCAAGGATGATGCTGGACTGAGGTGGATATTATTAAACTTTAGTGGGTACTCCTGTGGAAAGATTTTATCGGGTTGACAGGTGTAAAAACTGAGTCTTTGGTGCAGTAAGAAACAAGATTATTTTT
>NC_137057.1:19527497-19570514 GCF_032717465.1 Coenobita brevimanus | reverse complement strand
CAATATGAAAGAACAAACTATACTAATACGTCACTTTTGAGAAGGGGTAAAGGCAAAACGAAAATGACTCCAGCGAACAGAAGGGGAAAATTCCTTCAGTTCATTTCCATTCATCATGCCCTGTCTCATACTTCTTCGTATCGTTCACCCTGCCTTCTTTAAACCTCTGACTGACTGACGCAAAGCCCTGTCATTACGTTGGATTAATTCGCGTTTCACTCTTTTTCTCCTCTGTTCCTTTTTCAATTCCATTCTTCTCTTCTACATTTTTCATTAATTTGCCTTCAGTAATTTCCTACTTTTGTCATCTGGTGCTCGCCTCATATGGCATATTATTCATCATGTATTCGTCTGTTATTTTAGCGGCAATAACTTTTAAAGATATTTGTATCTATTTTATTTGTATACCTTTTTGCGCTATCTGTCTCAATATCTCCTTCTTAGATTTCAGGCTTCAGCTATTTTACATGTATACTCTCTTCCTCCATATATTACCTCTCTTGCTTTAATATTTGCTTCCCTGGCAGATGTCTTACCTCCTTTACTTCACTGTTTTACTTCATCCCCTTATTTTCTATCATCCATTTTTCAAATCTGTGGCTTGTTACCCCAACTTTGCTTTATTCTTGACTCAAATAATGGCCTACAACACTGGCTTTCTTGCCACTTTCTCGACTTACTTCATTCTTTGTTCCATGCTGTTTGTCTATAGTAGTCATATCATTTGACTTCCCATGTACTGTATGTGCTGTACTCCAGATTTCAGTTATTAAATGGCTTGCTGTTCATTTACATAAATTTAGGATGTATCTTCTGAAGTTATGGAAAAGTCAGTGCTGGTGTTGGTACTGTATAAACGTATGCCACCAGATAAAATATTTCACTGTCTTGACATGCTTTGTGTACTTAACGGGTATTCACTTCTTTTTTTTTAAATCAGTTTTCGACATTACAGTATTTAATTTTGGCAACCGTTGAACAAATTTATTAAACATTCGTAAATCCTATCAACAAAAAGAACTAAAATACCCGTACACTGTTTGTGTTGCATTTCCATGTCGAACCTACTTCTGGGGTCCACTTGTCCTGATGATCGTAGGTATGTTAAAGGGAGATAGAGAAGGATATAAATGATCAATGATAGAGACTGAAACATCCACACTTACCACCTGGTCAAAGGGTCAAACCTGTGACCTTTACCTTCAACAAGGAATTTTCAAAATCAAATGATTTTATTCAGGTCTAGTGGCCTTTAACCCCAAGAAACTTTGGTCCAAATCGAGTCAAAACCGTTTTCATTTAACCTTGCCAAAGTGAACCTAACACTTTGACTTTGCCCTGTGGCTTTAATGTGTGACTGACTTCTGACAATCAATAACCTTATCTTTACCTAATCCTGAACCCATTCTCGAAGATTAGTATGGAATGGAAAAAAGATTTATATTTGTGCTGTGACCTTGACCTCTGATTTATTGTTCTTAAAAAAAATCCAGGACAACCCACTTGATAACTTATGTTCTTCTTTAATGTTTGCTCCGAATCTAATGAATATTGTTTTATTTATTTGGTTACCACACCTACTAAAAGATCGACATTTTACCTCTAGCCCTGTGGTATTAATTTTGAATGACTGTTTTGAAAACTGAATTCCACCAAGTATGGTCCTAATGGGAAAAAAAAAAAAAAAAAAAAGAAGAAGTTGTACTTTCTAAGTCAGAACCTGACCTTTTCTTGAGATTTTGACCATTGATCTAATGTTCTCGAGAAAATCCCCTTGGCTGACTTCTATGGAGAATTTGAGTCACAATTGTTTAAGTTATTTTGTGCTAACACACACACACACGTGCCAGTCAAGACAAAGCCCACTCTTGACTGGGAAAACCGAGAAACGTCAAAAGACAGAAAGGGCACTCGAAGAGTGTTGGTGCTAGCTCCGAATATTAGATTTTGTCTTGAACTTCGACCAGTTTGCAATTAAGACTATGTTGTTCAGTTACTGACGTTTAACCTTTAGACTGTGATGGTCGTTCAAGGATTCTGATGGTGGCTGAAGCAGTCCTTTCAGAAGATCACAGGATTTTTTTTTCCTTTTTTTTTTTTTTTTAAATTGCATTTTTCATGATCAGTTATTCAAGCCTAACTCTTGATCATGCTTGATGAGTGAGGTGAGTGGGTCCTCCTTCCCCGACTGCCTGAGAGTATTGTATCACTCAGTCACCCACTGGCCACCATGATGTGGGGATGTTGCCCAGTTTCTCCCAAGGATGTCGCCTCCCCCACATCATATACCAAAATGTGAAACTGGTGTGATAGTGAGTATGCAGACAAAAGTGAGTAACACTGCAGTGCACAACACACTATCCAGTAGTGAAAATGAAGCTCGCTATGAAGTTAGTTTGGATTGTTATAGTTTTATAAGAACAGTGATGTGCTTACAGGGAATGAAAATGACTTTGTAAAGGTATAAATAATAATAAATAAGCAAGTAAGTTATTGGCAATTTTTGGTTAGGGTGGTGTTACATTTTTCCCCTCATCTGGAATACTCTGCGTAGAAAGCATGTTACTTCAGTAACTTGTAAGTGACTTTATAATTATAAGTGATAATAATCAAATTGATATATTTTTTGACAACATGCGAAAATTATACGGAATACGTGAGGAAGAAAGGTGTGACTACCTATGTGTATCAAGTGCCAAGGTTGGCCTTTGTATGGAAGTGTTTCTGTGCTTGCCACACGTCTGAATGCTTCTAAGTGCCAGACAAAAGTGTAAATGTGTGTAAATATCCTGGTTATGCATGTAAGATAATAAATACGATAATTACCGTACTAGTAAATATTAAAACAACACACTAAAGAAAGTTTAATTGTTAGTCAATATGAAATTATTCTGGATTGTTATTGTTTTATAAGACCAAAGGAAAGTACTTGCATTACAGAGAATTACTTTGTAAATGCACGAGTAGTAATAAGTGGCAGAAAAAAAGTAAATTAATTACATTTGGTGAAGGCAAGTGCTACATTTTTTCTCCTCACGTGGTTACTTTGCAGGGTATGTTACTTAAGTACCGGTACATTACAACTGACTTTGTAGTGATAAGTGATAATAAGTGACATGCTGAGTGAGAAAATGCACAACAATTATTAGAAAATACCTTGTGGTGTCATCTCCATTACTATTACACTTGCGTAGCATGTTTCAGCGTTAGTGTGGTTGTTTTTTGCGCTTGTAGGTTACTTCTGTACCACAGTGCAGTGCAATCCCTTAGTGTTCTTGTGATTTAAAATTACTGAATAACCTAGTGTCATACTGAAATAAAGCACGGAAGTCACCCTGTCGGAAACGCATAGTGTGGCGCCCTTGCACTGCTGTCTTGCACCTGCCCAGATGTGTGTGTGTGTGTGTGTGTGTGTGCATGTGTGTGTGTGTGTGTGTGTGTGTGTGTGTGTGTGTGTGTGTGTGTGTGTGTGACTTATTGTGTGTGTGTTTTACATTTTAGTCATCCAGTCATACTGGCTACATCAGAGTGAGGTCAGCAAGAAAATGATTCAACGGCAACGTCGCACCTTCGTCCGAGAAAAGATGAAATAGTCCGTCAAACCAAAAGCTCATCAGAAAAGCTGTGTGTATTGACATTAAACCAACCTGCACCTAACCAACTTTCGCCTAACCCACCATAACACTTTATTAACATTGTTTGAGGGGGATGCCGAAGGTGCGACGTTGCCGAGACTTTTCTTAGAGGCACTCGATGTGCCATAGCCAATATGACTGGATGAACAGTTAGACCTGGAAAAAAAAATCCCTGCCTGGGTGTGTCACGCTTGCCACCTGCACAAAACACCTCCAATCAACTTGCTCTCTCTATGGCCCCTGGACTGCCTTTAGACCTCCAAATTCCAATTTCTTTCAAACATTAGTGAAAAGATTGGAAGACTCCGTGATTATAATTAAAAAAAAATTGCTTAAGTATAAAGTCGGTCAAAACAGTGCATGAAAACAAGTTATTTTTCCCTAATCTGCCATAGCAGTGACTTGAAGTAAAAAACAAAATAAATAAATAAAACACACACGCTGCTGCCGCTGAAGGGTTACCCTTCTGTCCAAGTTCGGTCCCGTTCAGATCCTATCTGTCTAACCTAAACTTGTCATGTATCCTTGATTTTTGTGTGTGTGTGTGTGTGTGTGTGTGTGTGTGTGTGTGTGTGTGTGTGTATGTTTATGTGACTCTTGTCGTTGGAGGCTGGAGTGTTCTCAGAATCAAATCCCATTAGCCTTTATTTACCCCATCCCCCCTCACAGTTTGGCGTTTATCAGATAATAAGATTTTAAGTTGACCTTGGGACCTTGACCTTTTGACCTATCGTCCCTTACAAAACCCATTTTCACTCTTATTGGTTGATCCTCAACCCTTCCAACAAGTTTGGCCCATACAAGATTTAAACTATCTACATCACTCACATATACAAATTGTATTTACCTGATCTCGTCTTGCTTGACCGTGATTTCAGCGCGAATGTTTTCAAAATCGTCCACCTTTTGTCCCTTGTATTCAACTTTGAAATACCCGTCCACAAGAAGCTTACTATAAATCGGATCTACGAAATGCCTATGTTGATCCTGCATACGTTTTTAAACCCAGTCCTACGACCTCGACCTTTGATCCTATTGCTCTCAAAAAAAAAAAAAAAAAGTTTATTTCCAACCCCTTTGCCCATCCTTTTACCAAATTTGGTTAAAATAAAATAAAATTTCTGAATTATATTTACACACACACACACACACACACACACACACACACACACACACACACACACACACACACACACACACACACACACACACACTTTTGCGATGGCCGGTATTTAAATAAGAGAAATAATATACTGGTAATTTGGGGATTACCACATTGCTGGTGGGTTTAGCAGCTTCTCACTATGAACTATACACAACATTACTTTGGATAACATATTTTATTTCTACTGAAGTCGGTTTCTTTGGAGGCCATGAGTGACCAGCAGCATCATTATGTTACCGTTGAGAAGTGGGTTTGTTGGACCAGAGTAGACCTTGAATTCATCAGTTGCACCCAGTGATGAATACTGTTTGTTTCTGGAACTCGAACCACTGTTTATCTTCGAATGGGGAATTTGCCATTCAGAATTACAGGTATATAAACGAATATAATTAATACCCTATTAACTAACATTGACACTAAATTCAATTTACCTCCGAGGATTGCAAACTGGTCACCGATGAAAGAATAATTTGTGAGAGATACTTTACGACCCTATGCTGATTAGTTATATAAAATACAACTTTCCCTCTTCCGTACACCCTCTCTCTTGCCAGTTTCTGTATACATAACTTTTTACGGACTCATAGTTCTCGTCTTCCTGACTCTCATTACAATCACTCACATTTCAGTAACTTTACCAAACATCCTCCTTCCTCGTACTCTCTCTCTCTCTCTCTCTCTCTCCCCTTGTGTGTGTGTGTGTGTGTGTGTGTGTGTGTGTGTGTGTGTGTGTGTGTGTGTGTGTGTGTGTGTGTGTGTGTGTGTGCACGCGCATGCCTTTCCTCCTCTAGCCCACATTTCATTTTGTTTTCCACAAATCTATTACTTCGTCTACACACTTACCTTCTTCCTTTGTGCATCAATAGAATTATCTTTACTTACTCCCGGATACATTTTCGCTTTTTCCCAGCTTCAATACCCATCTGTCTCAATATATCCCTCCATTTATATATGTCATTCTAAATTTCTGTTTCATTTTCCATTACTTTGCACCATACTTCCTTTTTCTTCTTTTTCCCCTCCCCTCTCGCTCACTCATCTTTACTCGTTTTCAATCATTCTCTCGTTCATTCTACACCTCATTCCCTTACTCCCCCGGTCCCTCTGTTGTTCCTCTCTTGACTTACCTTACCTGCATTTACTTCATAATTCTTGCCTGTTCACCTACGTCCCCCCATTTCGTTCTTTCTTTTCGCCATTCCTTTATAATTTCCTTGCTACATCTTTTTTCTCCATTCCAGTGTTCCCTTCCCCCGTTTTTCTTTTTTCATTTTTTATGCACCATTGTTCCTTTTCATTCATTAACCAACACTGCTTTGAAGACTGAACACCCGAAAAAATTTCCAGATTTTTTTAGGCTACTGGTTAGATGACACAATGAAAAAATACTGTACAGTAGTGGTCTTATATGATTACAGACGAAAGATAAAATTCCGAAACAGGTGCAGCCAAGGGCCACCAAAATTATTCCTTTGACAGCCTGCAACAATAATTTAGAATAACGATAAAAATAATGGAAGTTATTTTTTGAATAAAGATGATTTAGGGAAATAAGTGAACTACTTATAATTCTTCAGAAATTCCAGTGACATCAACCATGAAAATTTTACCGAAATACAGTCAGATAACACCGTCCCACAGTAATAATATGACGAATCACAAAAGTAAAGAAATGCATCGCTAATATGATGAAAAATTATTTAAATGGCCCCAAAGTGGAACACATGATTAATCCGTTCAGTGCCGTGTCCGTATATATACGGACAAAACTATACTGGCACAGAATGCCATGTCCATATATATATACAGACAAACCTATACTGGCAGCGAATGCCGTGTCTGTATGTATATACGGACGAACCAATACTGACACACAATGCCAAATCTGCATATCTACAGACGCGGTTTCATACACATTTGCACTAAAGTATTTGAGTCTGCCCTAGAATACATAGTACAGAAACCAGAAACCACCGTCAGTGGCAATGTAAAGTTTGTGCCACCACCACAAGACAGCCACAGAACAAGAAAAAGGACACAAGGTATGAGAGCAAAGACTGCGATGTTGGCCTGTGTATGGAACCCTGCTTCATAGAGTACAATACATTAGAAAACTATTGAACGGAAGAACAGGGAAAGTGTGTGTGTCTAAATACTGAATATAATGAAAATAATATAAGTACATGAAAATGAATAGAAGCAAATCATGAAATCCTGTAATTTAAAGAAATAAAGTAAGAAATTTATTACATCGTAATTACATTAATTTAAGTGTCAGAAACATTAATGTTTATAGTGCCTTATATGACAGGTGCTTATAGTGCCCTCATACCAATATAAGGAGGAAAGCAAATGCTGAAAATACGTAAAAATCAGCACGATAGCCCCAACTTCACGTCATCATAGTTCCGGCTGTGGCCACATTACGTAAACCAGGTTGCTCCTCCGTACTACAAGTAGTCCATGCATCCACCCACCTTCACACCAGAATGAACTATCTATCCACATCAGCCATTGACGGTATGTATGAAAGCTGAGCCATCTGACGCAAATCTGGAGCATGCTGGACAAAAAACACCTGATCCTAACGTAAAGCAGCCGAGGTGAGCTCTTTACTGCATCACCAGGCTTATTTTAACCACTTTTCAGGTTTATTCGTGAGAAAAAAGGTCAAAGGCCCCCAAAGGCTGGCACTGGGGCCAGTGGGAGCCCTCCCACACCCTTGGCACTAGGGCCAGATGAGCCTCCCACACCCTTGGCACTGGGGCCAGTGAGCCTCCCACACCCTTGGCACTGGGGGCGCATAAGGAGTCGCACAAAGGCTCCGGCACAAAACGGGTTGGAAACAGTAATGGCAATTATCTTATATTTGTATTAAAAAAAAAAAAAAAAAAAAATCCGCATACAGTAATAACCACATAGAAAAAAAATGTCAGAACTATTTAATATGTTTAATTGCATTTTTTTAAAAATCGAATTTGCATGAACGCCAACGACTGAGATGCTTTTATTACACTGAAACCATTATGTAAATATTGCCTTCTTTTTTCACAACTGTACATTGAGTGAGTACAAAATGGAGAGCATTTCCACTTCTGCCTTTCTAAGAAACACATATGTGTCGATCTTTCAAATCACAACCATGGTATTTTCTTCTCTGCCCCAGCTAACTCATCGCTTAGTTTTTCTATCCTTTTCCTCACACACGGTGGTTAAACCTGAAAAGGATTTTTCCCCAAACAGGTGACATCTTACATAAGCAATTCGTAATATATTATCTGTATTTTCTATGAACAGCGTACCTTTATACTATCTCTCTCTCTCTCTCTCTCTCTCTCTCTCTCTCTCTCTCTCTCTCTCTTCTGTAGAAAAAGCTTTTCTCCCGTTCACTATACTACTGCACCTGATCTACTACCCTTGCTACTGTTTTTACTCCACTTCTCCCAGATACTCTTCTCACTCACTTTACTGACATTTACCTCCCTGTTAGCTCAACTCTCCAAGACACGGAATATATAAACGAACATAAATGGAAAAATATGTATATAAGTCCAGCCACTGAGCCAGAGTGCCAGTGTAAAAAATAGTGTGATAAATGATGCTGTAAGAAGGTCAAGTAAAGAAACGGTGACCCTGACCCAAGGTATGGTCATTAATTCCACAGAAATACAGACTCGTTACAACGTAAATGTAGAGGCTTACCCGTATGTGATGCAACATCTACAAAATCAGCAATTTAAATACCGGGATGAACAACAAGTCTTTTATGATCATCTGATATAAATACTGTATAATTATTTACCAGGCATGACAGCTTACTGAATGCATTAAAAGATGTAAAAACATTAGAATGAAGGACATTAATTTACTGCTAATTAATAGGCAGAAACTTCTAAAGTGAATAAGGAAGAGTAGTAGATTTTGGAAAACCAAATTCCATTTTCATAGTCTAAAAGAGCTGATTATAAAAATTATATTTCGGGCCTCATTATAAATACTTAGGAACACTTAGGCGTCTATAATAGTCAGAAATCATCTTAGAACCTGTGATCGTACCAGGATAACATATGATTCAGCAGCACTATTACTGCAGTTTGATGTACAGTATATCCTTTCGTTACACTAAACGAGTTAATTACGAAGATTAATAGAGGCTCTGGAATAAACCTCGCTCTAGGGTACCACAGTTAACGTACAAGAATGGATACAGTGAAAAAAAAAAAAAAAAAAAAAAGCCACCATGAAAATGCGGTGATATATCCAGGGCTTTGCAAAACAGAAACATATTATGCGCAGAATGAACAAAATCGCATCATAACCACTCCAGTACAGAGCAAGAGAAGGATAAAGAAGCAGAACAAGCTGGCAAAGAAAGAATATGGCATTAATATAGCCATACAAACTAATAACATTCCCACAAAATTTCCATTCCCCTCTAGAAAACAAGGCTCTACCAAAAGCTGAGCTAGCGTCATTAGTTAATGAAGCCGCGGAGACACTAGGACAAGAAAAACATTCATAACTCCGTACTTATGCTCACAGATAGGAATATAGTTACTTAAACTGTGGCTTAGCATTGTCGTTTACCTTCTTCCTCTCCTATAAAATTGTCATGCGTTTTCTTTCTAACAAGCTTTTTCTTTCTCTTGTCCATTTTACAGGATGCTGTGGTGGGTGGGGGAGAGTCTTCCTCTTTCCCTTATTATTCTCTTACGTGTTGGTTATATTGTAGTAGTATTAGCTTTTTTTTTTTTTTTACAGATAACCTCATCATAGATTAATATGCCTCCTGTTATCTGTAATTCCTATGTTCTCAAGTTGCTCAGAATCGTCCCATGTCCTTGCAGTCATACTGTGACGTCGCGTGCATAACTTTACCGTACCAGTCTGCTCAATTTCGGTTTGCTCAGTTTCTTCCCCTCTCACAGAACACCTCCCCTCCATCAGTACTTTTCCGTTTCTTCTGTTACATTAAGTCTTTTTCATTCTCCTCACTCTTTCAATCTCGTACATTCTCATCACTCTTCCATCTCTCCTAGCCTTGTAGAGCTATATCGTCCACTGGTCCTCGCTCGGAGGATTCACCCTTACTCTTTCATATTCATCCACCTTCCTTCCAACAACCTAATCATGGTCTTATATCTCTCTTATTCTCTTTAGTTATTCCTCATAACATTCTCCTAGTTTTTCCCTAGCATCCTCCATAATGGGCTGCCAAATATCAGTCTCTTACGCCTCGTACACTCCATCAAGACTTGCGTTTCATTTCTAGACAATGTTGCCCCCTTACAGGTAAATGTACGTATACTTTTTTTTTTTTTTTTTTTAACAAGCAAGCATAAGTGGAAAGCGTTAAGTGTAATCTCCTATGATAATGTATATACGATATAATTTGTTTCTAACTCCAATATTATCGTTTTTCTACACCCTACTGTCAAGAGAAAAGGAAATGGAAAAGAGTATCCCTAACATCCCTCACCTTCCATCCAGAAACCGGCTGGATGAGAAAACAAGATCAAGGATTCAAGACACAACGGCAATTTCTCACAAGGCAGTTTTTCCTTCAAAGATTTATGACGGGTCTGGATGGCATAGATTTAATACCTGGGCGTGGTGGCTGCGGCAGGATGCGTCGTGGCTGATGTGTTGCTGGGCTTCATACCACACTTTAGAGACGGTGAGAATTTGAGTTACCCTCTTCAGTCCGATAGCATATTCTTTCTTTTTTTCTTTTTCTTTTTTTTCTGCTGTTACCAGATGAATATATTCAGCTGCACAAGGATCCGTAGTAATGACGGGGGAATTAAAGGCTACTTCTAACCCCCCAAATTGGAAGAATCTCTCCTGAACTGAATAAAATCATCTTGTGTTGACCTGACAAAGTCGTCCACCCTAAAGAACACAACGTGGGATTCGGCTCTGCTCATCAAGTATTTTGTATGAAGAACCTAACCCGTTTTCAGTCAAAAGTGTTATCCTGGGTGGTTACCTTTTTACCTCGCCCGGAAGGAGGCCGACGAGCTATTGCGTTTGATCGAGTTTGTTTGTTTGTTTGTTTGTTTGTTAGCAATGTTTCGGAAAAACGCCTGAATGAAATTACATGAAACTCTCGGGATAAGTGGGAAAGTGTTCAAATTTCGGAAGTCATCGAGTGACCCTGAAAGGTCAAAATCAAGGTCACGTATTTTCAGAGGGCTATAACTTGAAAACGGTTGAAGATGTATTTACTCTTCTGAACATAACTCCTAATATGCGCTTCCATTTGACACCAAGACCTTTGACCTTGAATGCCCCTGAAAGATCAAACTCAAGGTCACGGATATTCAGGTGGCTATAACTCGGAAACTGGTTGAAGACTGAGAGATATTTACTGCTATCAACGTATAGGAAGTTCCATACATGTTTTTAATTAGTACCATGACCTTTGACAATACGTGACCTTGAAAGGTCAAATTCAAGATCACGGATACTTAGGGAGCTATAACTCGAAACTCGTTGAAAATAGAGATATTTACTAGTAACAAGATATAGGAAGTCCTATAAGGACTTTCATTTGGCACCATGACATTTGACCTTGAGTGACCTTGAAAGGTCAAACGCAAGATCATGGATTTTCAGAAGGCCTAACTTGAAACCACTTGCGCCATTACCTTAGACTAAGTGTATGCTGACACTAAATTTTAGTATTTAACAGCAATAAAATAACTGCTGGCGGGCAAGGCTTGTTGGGTCTGGCACCACTTGTTGCCAGTTGGAAAGGCTACCTATAACGAGTTAATAATTCACCAATCAAAATATACCCCGTAGTTTCTACCTCACCTGTCTGAATGTCAATTTCTTGTTTTTTGACTTTGAGTTGAGAGAAACTGTAATCAGTTACGAAAGTCTTAGGTTAGTTCATACTATATTCATTTAAACAGATTTCGATAGAACAAGGGTGTGATATGGCTCATCTAGAGCAACGTGATTCGACTCAGGTTGGATCGAAAAACACTCGTCTTTACTACCTACATGCTGAATTTCACAATGATCGTTCAAACCTAGAACTCTTTATGAAACGAGAATCACGATGGATAGTTGACAATAATATTGTTGGATTCGTTCAAGTCCCAGTAACTAGCGTAAGGTAAATAAGGCGTACTTAGACTGAGAAACAAAATGTGTACGTGGGGAAGACAGCTGTGCGTAGTATAACTTGGAAGGGAGAGCAGAATTGACCAAATAAGCATGTGGCAAAGGGAGAAAAGAAAACAAAACAAAAATAGGAAGGGGTAATAAAGTAGACAAACTGCACACAAAGAAAAGTTGAAATTATATATATATATATATATATATATATATATATATATATATATATATATATATATATATATATATATATATATATATATATACGTCTGTGTGTGTGCCTGTGTGTGTGTAAAACAAGTGGGCGAGAACTATAAAAAGGAGTATTAGATGGAGAAAATATGAAAAAAAAAATGGCGAGCGAAGAAAGACAGAGGTGGAAAGAGTGTAGAGGAGAAAAAGGAAACCAATTTGAGAGGAGAGGATGCAAATACCTGTGGTTAAGAATGAAGAACAGAGGGAAAAAGAAAACGAATATTAATGAGAAAATGACATCGTAGCAATAGAAAAAAAAAAAAAAAGCATCTAGCCGTCGGTTGGGGGCAACAAATACATAGCCCACACAAAGGAAAACTGAGAGAGAAAAAAAAAAGGTAAGAAATATCAGGGAAAGAACGACAGAACAGATGGGAAAAAGTATATCAATATAAAAAAGGGTGAAAGATAGAGCTAATCAGTTTAGCAGACAACACTGAAAATATGAAAAACGTAGACTTTAAGTGGAGAGTAAGAGACAGTTAAAACCAGGAAAAAAGATTGACGGTAACTAAACTGATAAGTGAAAACCTGAGACTGAGAAAAATCGCAACAGGAAGGTCGGTATGGAACGTAGGAGGAGGATACAAATGAACACCACAGTAAGCTGAGAGTTGACTATTGCAAGCAAGAGATAAACTGCTGTAAAAAGATAATTAAATAAAGAAAAGCATAGTGATGAAGCCAGATTATACAATATCTGAGACTATCCAGTTAAAGATCAAAACCGCGCACACAACCGTTGATTACGAGTAGCCCGTTGAACGATTCGCAAAGATATTGGAAATATTTGATTGGATGTAGCCTGAAAAATAATACTCATTTCTACTGGAATCTCGAAGTAGGCTGTCGTATTGCAATTTCAAAGAACGACTTCCAAAACAGGAGGGTAAAAGCAGCAACATGGAGACGACTGAATGGTTGGTTTTGTGTGACCCTGGCATATATAGACGAGTATGAACGACTAATGGTGGTGGTTGTGGTGGCTGAGTATGCAGACTGATGATGGTGATAACTGTGATGATTGTACGTGTCAATGGATGATTGTAGTGACTGTGGTAGTCATGATAACTGAACTTGGGGACAGTGATGTTAGATAAGGCAATTGAGTTTGTGGACAAACTTTCTTTTTATGCAACGAAGAAGGAACCAGAGGCCAGAAGCCCGCAAACCGTTCCTTCCAAGAAAAAAAAAAACAACAACACAACAGACAGTCACATTCAATATATGTGGTGATAGCAGGCTTATTGGTGACTGCGTGTGTTGACAGATGATAGTGGTAGTTGTGGTGGCGGAGTGTGTGTACGGTGGTGGTGGTTGTGGTCCTTGTCGTCATTAGGTGTGAGTGAACAGATGATGGTGGAGGTGGAAGAAAATTTAGAAGAGCTTGCTGTTTCAGTTTTTTATGTACGATAGGATGAGTCAAAGCCTCGAAGCCTGCAAGGCTGTTTTTTCAGAGTGAGAGAGAGAGAGAGAGAGAGAGAGAGAGAGAGAGAGAGAGAGAGAGAGAGAGAGAGAGAGAGAGAGAGAGAGAGAGAGAGAGAGAGAGAGAGAGAGAATATAAAATGCGATCTCTGCAAGAGAATCAGAAGGTGAGTCAGATCGACACAAGCCTATGAGTGAAATTAAAATCATATAAATCTGAATGAATGTAATGAATAGGAAAGCGAGAAAGTAATGAGTGATGGGAAGACGAAAGGAGGGAGGACAGAAGGGTAGAAGTAAGATAGGTTGGACGTCAAGAAACACTAAAGAGAAGTTAAAAAGAATATGAACGGGGTATTGAAAATGTGGGAAGGAAGCAGGTCAAGTGAGACAGGAAGAACCAGAGAAAGGAAACAACAGGAAGAAGAGCACAATACGGTTGGAAACTGAGGCGGTTCATGCTAAAGAAAGGTGTGGCAAGAAAAAGTTAATACAAGACCTTTTGATAAGGAAAAAAGACACATAAAAAGCAGAATAATAAAAATAAAGTAACCTATAAGAAACAAAGAATATTGGAGTTTCTAAAAATCGTGTGAAGACTGGACAGCAGGAGGGAGGAGGCAGGAAGGGACGGAGGCTAAATAACAGAAAAGAATTGGACCAGAGAAAAAGCTGGAAAGAAATAGATAGAACCAGAAGCCAGAAAACTCAGAGAACAAAACTGCCTACCCACAACACAGAATTTTTTGGAGAATTACAGGGAGGGAGAGAGAGAGAGAGAGAGAAAGAGAGAGAGAGTTGGTAATCGATTCTCTCTCTCTCTCTCTCTCTCTCTCTCTGACACCTTATTGCTTCATTTCTTAGATCTCACATTCCTTCTTTTTTTACGTGTACCCTTTTCAGTACGACATTTCATTCCAGCTAATGGCAGAGTTTATATATTATTTATTTGTTCATTTTTATCTAAACAGCATTTCCTGTAACGTAAAGCTTACAAGTGATTGGTTCGTATTATTATGCAGAGAAGAAACAACCACAGGGTAGAGGTCCGTAAAGTTGTTCCCTCCAAGGAATGCAGATAAAGGAAAGCCAAACTCTAGATCCGTTCATTTCAAGACGTCTGGATACAATATATTTAAAAGACTGGACTTTATAAGCAAATGAAAATATGGACTGAGGAAGGTTAGTATAGAGCAGACCTTCTGCATGCATACATATCTGAGAATACGAGACCAACATCGGATTGCGGAGCTCGACAAAAGAAGAAAAAAAGTGTAACACTGCGCTACCATGCGCCAGCCAAGGCCATATAAAGTAACTGCTAGGGCCTTCACCACTTGGATAGCCTCCATTAACTACACCTTTTAGTGTGAGGCACCAAGGGTGGGTCCAGTGGGGACTCATGGCCCCTCTACTAGGATTTTGATGATAATGGATTGGGTAGTGAGAGTGGCAAGTACTGGGGATGATGGGACAACGTGAGAGGCTGTGCGTGGAGGGAAGTAAAGAGGGTTTGAGCCAACGGCTGATTGCAGATCAAAGCTCTAGTTGCAGACAAAGAGAGAAAAAATGGAGAGGCAGTGACTGATTTTGGCAGGGTGTAGAAAAAGAGGAAGTTATGAGTGAATGTGGGTAATGACAAAAAAGTCAAGAAAGGGAAGTGGGTAAAATGAGGACATGTGTAGTTGCAACGGAACGCTTGGGAAACACCCTCAAAGAACGGAATCCAGTTCTGATCTCGAATAACTGATCCATGCAGAATCTGTAAGTGACGTAAAGTTGGCCTTCCCCTAGAAATGTTACTTTTCCAGCCGGGTTCAATTGTGGGTGGATAGAGCAAAGAAGTTGTGGAAAACTTTACCAATGTGATGTAATTTTCACTGAGTTGGCGCTCTTCTATCAGACGTTTGAGTCCATTAGAGTACTGGTTTTCAACCTTATTATCGCATGCAAGATGTTGAAGTTCTTGGCTTTAGTACATCTCCAACGTCAAGTATTAGTATCAACTCCCCAGTTTTAACAGTCATGAAAACTGCGTGCATACTTATTTATTGCTTTACTCAGTCCTATATTACCAAGGGATTCAGCACGTTTTCCAGTGGCTGATCACACTCCCAGTGTTCTTCCACTGATGGGGGATGGAGGGAATTTGGTGGACTTGGCAAGAAGAGCGAGGAGTAAATTATGAGACGATAAAAATAAATAAAACATAAATAAATAAATACATACATACATAAATAAACAAATAAGAATAAGGAAGAGGAGGGAGAACTGGGGGGGGTGAGTTGTCCTTCATACTGGGTTTTTGGGGACCCAGGGAGTCAACAATAATAAACGACACAGTCCAGATTCTTTTCTTTCTGTGTCCCCCTTGTTCGTGAGGTATTTCTAAATGATAATTATTGGTGTTTAATTTTGCACTCTGGGAGAGATGTTATAATCAGAACTGTTGGCTCCATTGCTGAAAGTTTTTGTGTTTTATACTTACTCTTCGTTCTCCTTTTTCATCAATCAGGCATTTTTCCCCTTGTCATAGTTGTCCGACGTTTGATTATGTAATTTATTTAAACTAATGATTTTGGTACTCTCCCGTTTGCATACAGAACGTGCAGGCTGGCTCTCTAAATAAACTTTTCTTTGCTAGTGATTCCTCAGTTCAGCTTGTCCTTAACTCTTTGAGTGCTAGAATTTCTCTCTACCGAACAAGGTCGTTTTATGTGAGTCTGCGTGAAACTTGCAGGAAAATCAGTAGCGAAGGAAATCTCTGAATCCTTTGACTTCCAGGATTTCTCTCACTCTGAAAGAGTCTAGAGTTACCCTGAATAAGTACCATCCCCAGCGTAAGGTTATAAGAGGATTGTTGAATCACTTGTATTTTACACATTATTTATCATAATTGTTGCTGATCTAATGTGTCATAAATCATATATATTACAACAGATTCCATAATTCATCTTTGATCTCACTTTGATTTAGTGTTTGTGACAGTTGTAATAACTATGTTATATTTGTATGTCGTTTTCCATACAGATAATCAGTGTTTTTCAGCAGGTCAGGAGCACTATTTAATTTCGGAAAACAATCACGGACAAACAGCCGCCAATTCGATGTTAACAAAAATTTAATAAATAAATAAATGAAATAAAATAAATTAAGCTCACTGTTCATTACTCTCAATCTCCCCAACTTATCTTGATAGAACAAAACTTACGATACATTTTGTTTCTTCTTTTCAGCATCCGTCCTTCCCTCCCTCAAGTGGGAAGGAGGAACTGCAGGCAAACAGGAACGCCATTTTATTACCTGCTTGTTTGTTTATGTGTTGCGCCTTAACAAGATCATGGCCTCCTTCTACTTGCCTGCTTACCGATGGCGTAACTAACGTCTGTCACAATGCTAATGGCGAAATAAAAGTTGCCTGTATATTTTTCTTATGCAAGGAAGAAGGAACCAAAGACCAGGAGCCCTCAAACCGTTCCTTCCAAGAAAAAAAAAAAAAACACAATACAAAAGACAGTCAGATTCAAGATCTGTTCATTTCGAGATGCCTGGACACACTGCGTTTGAAAGACTGGAGATCATAGGAAGTAGGAAATACAGACAGAGGGAGACAGTTGCGGAGTTGACCTGTTGCATAAATGAAGGATTGGGAGTAACGGTTAACTCTTGCATTTCAGAGCTGGACAGAAAAGAGATGCGAGTTTGTTGCTAGACGGGTAATACGCGCCCGTCGTCGAGGTGGAGGGATGCAAGCATACAGTTCAGAAGAGCAGTGACCATTAAAATAGCGATAGAAAAGAGATAAAGATGCAACAGTGCGGCGAGGAGACGGGTTGAAGGGAGCCAGTAAGAGGAGGAGAGATAATGAGACGAAAAGCCTTGACTCCACCCTATTGAGAGGAGCTGTATGAGGGGAGCCTCCCCACATATGAGAGTTGTACTCTACAGAGGGGCGAATAAAACCAGAGTATAAAGTCAACAACTGGGCAGGGGAAAAGAAGGTACAGAGTCAATTTAGCACACCTAATCTCTTGGAAGCAGATATTACAAGAGATGTGATATGATCTTTCCATAATAAGTCCCGAGAGAATGAAACCCCAAGTATGTTTAAGGATGATGCAGGATTAAGCTGAATATTATTAAACATTAGTGGGTATTCCTGTGGAAGATTTTGTCGGGTTGATAGATGTAAGAAATGAGTCTCTGATTCAGCTGATTCAGTGGTTCACAGTTCTTTCGCACTTCATCACCCATTCACATAGCTTGATATCTTAAATTCCAACTCAGCAGGCCAAAATGGCGATTAAAGAAAAATAAAATCTAATTTAATGCTGGAAACCCTACATATCCAGTTTACTAAGAGACAGATAATGAGTGAACGTTTTGTTACCTTCAATGCAACCAGTATTTCTATCTGTGAAGGTAATGGAATTCTTGTTACTTCACTTAGCAGTACCCTCAGCTGGATGTTTCATGTTAAATCACTTGATAAACCGCCTAAAAGATACGTGGATTATTAGTGAGAGTAGGTAACTTATTCGGGGATGACCAGTTAACTATAATCTATAAGTCATTTGCATTCTCAGTTCGAATAAATATCACCCTTGTGGAGTGAATGTGGGGAGGTTGCACTAAAACAACAGGACAGAATTCCAAACAAAGCCATTAGAACAGTCAGTATCCCAAAATTTTGAAATAAACTGCCTCACATAACTATGATGGAATGTTGCCTCCCATGTATTATTTTACAAATACTTTTATGGCAAATACTCATATGAAGGTGCATCCATTGTACCACCTCTCCAGGCCGTCCATCATGCTACACGTGCATCTTGCAAAGTTCATACCTTGACCCTCACACCACATATTACAGAACTCATCAGATTATTTTTCCTGATTTGCTTCTCGTTGGAACACGCTTTCCCAGATAAGTTTGCTCGTAAACTTCAACGTACAGAAAAAGTCCAACTGTTTTGTGTGTGTATATATATATATATATGATAATGTCAATACTACTTTTTACATCAATCGCCATTAATTGTTTTAAATGAGGTTGCTGCTTTCAGTTCCTATCATCTGTTTCAAATATTATTATATACCTAACGCCAGGGTACCTCAGAATCTCTGCCTCTCTTCTTCCCGTCTTTTCTCCCTCTGTCTTTTGTGTTCTTTCTTCTCCCTTTTCATTGTATTTTCCTCCTTCACTCTGCTCTCACACCAAGATTGAGAAGGGCGTGCGTCAGGGAGATTCAATTTCACCAAAGTTAGTTACATCATGCCTAGAAAGTATTTTCAGAAAGCTAGACTGGGAAAACAAAGGAGTCAACATAGATGGAGCATAGCTAAACAATTTAAGATTTGCAGATGACATTGTCCTAATCTCAGATACAGCAGAAACATTGCAAGAAATGTTAAATGACCTGAACAGAGAAAGTCTCAAAGTAGGGCTAAAGATGAACCGGAGTAAAACTAAAGTAATGTTTAATCCTCAAACACCAAAGAACGTCATCAGAATAAGTGGAAAAATTCTTGAAGAAGTCGAGGAGTACAATTACCTGGAACAAATACTAAAATTAACAAAAGATAATGATAGCGAAATAAAAAGACGCATTACAATTGGATGGAAAGCGTTCGGTAAACATAGGGACATTATGAAAAGTAGCTTGCCAGTTTGTATGAAATGAAAAGTATATAACGAATGTATAATTCCAGTTATGACGTATGGTTGTGAGACTTGGAATCTGACAAAATCGATGGAAAATAAATTAATTCGTTCTCAGAGAGCAATGGAAAGTTCAATGTCGAGAATATCTTTAAGAGATGTGAAAAGATCAACTTGGGTGAGTGAGCAGACTAAAGTCAAAGATATTATAGAAGTTATAAAAGTACAGAAATGGAGGTGGGAAGGCCATGTAGCAAGAATAAGGGATAATCGATTGAGCAAGAGGCTGACAGACTGGACAAGAAGAGATTGTAAACGTAGCAGAAAAAGGCCAGACAGGAGGTGGAGGGATGAGATAGAGAAATTTGCAGGGAAAACGTGGCAAAGATTGGCTCAGTCAAGGAATTCGTGGAGAAGACTGGGGGAGGCCTTTGTTCAGCAGTGGACTTGTAATGGCTGAGGATGATGATGATTATCTATCTATCTATCTATCTATATCTATCTATCTATCTATCTATCTATCTATCTATCTATCTATCTATATATATATATATATATATATATATATATATATATATATATATATATATATATATATATCACTGGATCCCAGGGGTGCGGGGCGAGGCATGGCACTGGGAGGGCCCTAAGCGTACCGTCCTCCGCCTATCGGCTCATAGTCGCGACGTTCATATGTCCCTACCCGGGGGTTCCTTACTTTATAAAGACTTGAAAAATCCTAGTTCTGTCCAATACTCTGGACACTGGGCTCCAATGGGTTTTATACATATATATATATATATATATATATATATATATATATATATATATATATATATATATATATATATATATAATGAATGAAGGACATTTGTTGCCTGGTTTAAGGATTTTTTTATCTACATTCTACGTGTTTTTCCTTCCCTGTTCATATTCTAGAAAGGAAAAAAAGTTTAATGAAGGTGTCAGGGATGCATAAAAAAACAGTGTTTTAGGGTCCCATTCTTATTGTATAGGTTATACGAGTAAATTGTCTTAGCAAACTGGCGTCCAGCTGTGGCTCACGAATACTGAGATCTAAGACTCGGGCTTCATCTCACTAACACCTCAGTCAGCACGGACTGACTCAACTGACTCAGTCTCACCACAAGCTGTCCCACCAGCACACACATTTGGAATTGATTTCGTAGTCACTAATTTTTACTGAATACTACTATTGTTTTTTTTTTTAATTCATATAAAGAAAGTACTAACATTCTATATCTCGTTATGTTTATAACCCTTTCAAACGATAATATATCCTGCCATTTCTAAAAATTAATAACTTTTTGCATCGAACAACCAACATTGAGGTGGATCATAATACACGGTCCACCCACCCCTAGAATGTCAGCCAAGACCATAAGAGCACGCTGTTATTGTAAAAAGTTCTTTAAAGCCTCCACTGCAGGAGCCATTAGCTTATGCTTCCAGTTATGCTTGTTGTCCATGAATACCTCGTACAGCGAGATAAACCAACGCCGTATAGGGGAGATTATGTCACCTTAACAATACATACTGAATATACTGGCTTGTGATGCCAAAGATCATAACAAAGTATGGCCAAATATGAATGCGTGCAAGTCACGGCCATCACATGTGACAAATTTGGGTGTAAACTGAGTGTAAACAAGGATAAATAATATTTACCAACGCAAGTCTATAATTAGGCATGTGTAACTGCCGAAAATTCTAACAGTTTTCTAACAGTCTCGATAGATAGATAGATAGACAAACAGACAGATGAACACAGATGTTTAGAAATAGCAAGAAACAAGCAGATCTTGTGGTAGGTGGTGGCGCCCACCATTCACTTACTTGATGTGGATTAACTTCAGGTAATTCTAGACTGAATGATAACCCAAATGGTATCTGTCAGCCCGGGAAATAATTTACTACACACTGCAGTGACTACATAACCTTGAGACGTCTGGTGGTCTAATGAGACTGGCTCTGCAACCAGATATGGGCCATTTGCTTTTACATCAGAGGGTACTTGGAGGATATTGCTGAAATAATGCTAATAACAGAAAAGACGAACAACCAGCCACCTTAGTCTTAAGTCTCAGGACTGGTAGCCTAACCTAGGACCCCGACGCTTCTTTAAAAAAAAAAAAAAAAAAAATGGATAAAAGCTATGTGCATATTTCTCCCGTTTTCATAATATATTTAGTCACATTTCTCTCTCGTCCAAAAATTTATTATCAGTTAAAAATGGTTGTCGTCATCATTACCAACTCTTATTTTGCCCATTTCTTTCCACAAAACTGTGATATTTAAATTTTCTAACAGTCTCCGTTAATACAGGAAAATAAAATAAAAATGTGCACAATTCATATGATGAAATCTATATTATTTCTTGAGATATCTGCCCCAGTAAATAATTTATTTGAATTCTGAGTCGAGATCAGGAGCGCATCAGAATTTTTGATTCAGCCGATGTTGTTGGAAATTTTTTCACTTAATGTGATTATTTTCGAAATCATTTGAGAATGCGTTCATTCCAGATGAATAACAACGCACACACACACACACACACACACACACACACACACACACACACACACACACACACACACACACAGCGTTATGATAATGTCAGTACTACTTTTTGCATCAATCGCCATTACTTGTTTTAAATGAGGTTGCTGCTTCCAGTTCCTATCATCTGTTTCAAGTATTATTATACACCTAACGCCAGGGTACCTCAGAATCTCTGCCTCTCTTCTTCCCGTCTTTTCTCCCTCTGTCTTTTGTGCTCTTTCTTCTCCCTTTTCATTGTATTTTCCTCCTTCACACTGCTCTCACACCAAACTCCATCAGCCTTAATATGTCTATTCCATCATGTTACGGGTAACGCCAGATGATTTCGTTCAGCTAAGATAAGACGTCTTCGGGCTGTTGGGATTAATGTATCTTTTACTTAAGTACGAGGATATTCGCTTTCCTAATGAAGTAATCATGTGTTTGCCAGCATAAGACACAAAGTATATCATTTTTTATCGTTATCTCGCCAGACCATCTGTTTACGTTGGTCTCTTCCTATCTCTCCTTCCCACCCTCCTTCACTGCTGCAGAGTCGTTATCACTCCATCACTTTTTTATTTTTCTTTCCTCCTTCACTTTTCCCATCATGCTCTCTCTCTCTCTCTCTCTCTCTCTCTCTCTCTCCGAGTCTACTTTCCTCCCTTACACACAGCTGCATGAATAGCTGTGTAATTACTACACTAGGATGAAGCCAAATGATGACTCATTCAGGCCATTAACCTCCAATTTAACTCTACCTCCTCCACCGCCCCCTTCCTCTCCTGCCATCAATGCCTTTCCCCTGCCCTCCCTCACACGTACACACCCAGTTCATCCTGCTTCTTTAACACCATTGTCCTACACCAGCCTTTGATGTTTTTCTGGCCTTGTTATAAACCCACCACTGTCTTTTTCGCCTCCATCTCCCCTATTTCCCTGCTCGCTTGACTTTCATCTCTCTCTCTCTCTCTCTCTCTCTCTCTCTCTCTGATCACTTCTTATCCCATCAGTCCAGACATCCACTTTTTTCTTTTAAATAATCCTTACTAGTTTAGTGTTACTAAGGGTCTTAGGGTTGTATTATTTATACACAGAAGGCGAAGGTGCCGGGATGTCCATAGTTTATGGCAGTCAGTGTACGAACACATCTGGGGATAGTAAAATATTATGACCAATATAATTAGGCATAACGTAGAATGGTCAAAGTTGTATTTTCCACAATGAGTTTCGATAACCATGTCAAAACATGTGTGTTTTCACTTCCCGTCACAGGCTTCGCTTTAATAAGACGACCTTAAGTCATTAGTTTTTGTAGGTTGAACCAGTCTCACCTATGAACATTCCGATAAGTCCCAGATTGCTGCCACGACTGTTTATGATATAGACAGCCCAACAAGTTATCAACCAGACTGTTTGGAAAAAAGTTAAAAAAAAAGGAATTCAGTTACAGTTATAAGGAATGCAGGTACGGCAATGGATACCCAATTACATTTCTCTTTTTACCACATGAAATGAGATGATTAAAATGGTTTCTAATGAAGGTCAGTTGCTGTGAAATATTTTGTGATGAATCTTTGACAAACATTTTTGGTCGATGTTTGTCTGCATTTTCAAATAATGTATGGCTGCCTATAGTAGCAGCCGATAGGCAAAACCATCTGGATTTTTTTTTTTTTTTTTTTTTTTTTTTTTGGCCTTGCAGAATGGGTCACCTTCTGATTTTCAGGGCATGTGAAAAATCGATTTTCCCACAATACTGTTTAGACGAAAAAAAAAAAAAAGTCTGAGGAAGACAGGTCAGTTTGACTGCATTCTAGGAGAATCATTTGCAAAACATCACCCACGAATCAATGTTTTCCACATATGATGTAGTTAACCTACAACAATTTATCCACCTTTCAAGCACGACAAAGTTTACGCAAATCACTGAACACAGACTCATTTCTGCATGTTCACACGTTGCTGATACAGTGCGTTTGATAAGGAAACATCGGCTAAAATTAAAGTAGAGCATAATTATCTGCCATGACGTGCACAGTAGTCTAAAAATTAAAACATTATTGACGCCTGCAGCTCTATTGGTTTAAGGCTCCGACTCGATGGGGTTTATGTGTACTTTTGCTCGCATAAACTGCCACTAAGGGATGTGCGAGGCTGGTCACTTTCTTAAGTTCTGGGACTGAGTAATTTAGCACTCAACCATTATTCTCCCGATTGAACAAACAAGGATTGAACTACAGATAAATATAAAACCTGATGCTAGTGCTGAGGGTCAAACAAACAAGGGGAAATTTCTTTTCAAGCACCTTAGGTAAAAGGATAAGATTACATAAAAAAAAAGTCAACTGCAGTATTTCTGATCAGATTCAGAGAAAATTTGGTGCTATGGTTGAAGGAAAGCAAGGACAAAATGGACCCTGATTTGGAATCAGTCAGTTTAAAGTCAAGGTCACAGGGTAAGGTCAGTGCATGATCCAAGTGTGTCTGTGTAAACAAAAAAACTATACATTATTTACATACTGATAAAGTTTGTTCGAAATCCGTCAAGGGGTTCTGAAGACATCGCTCCCTCACTCATATGACCTTGACCTTTGACCCCTTGACCTTGCTGACCAATTCAGCTCACCGTCCCTTCATACTGTATCACCGACAAAAGTATTGTCGAAATCCGTCAAGGGGTTAGGGAGATATCGCTCTCACAAGGATAAACTAAGTCGAATGACCTTGACCTTTGACCCCTTGACCTCCCTTACCTAATCAGTTCAGTGTTGCTTCATTCTGTACGACAAACAAAAGTCTGGTGGAAATCCGTGAAGGGACTCAGGAGATATCGCTCCCACAGAAGTGTTACAGACGCAAAGATCCATGCACACACGCACGCACGGACGGACGGAAAGACTGTAACATAGTCTTAATGCCTCCTTCACCATAGGTGGGCGGAGGCATAATGAGTGAGAGGAATAGAACAGAAAGTGAGGTGGATTAAATTTGGCGCAATAAAGGGAGGATGGAGCTGTGACTAACGAGTGAGTTGTGTTATAAGTCAGGAGAGAGAGAGAGAGAGAGAGAGAGAGAGAGAGAGAGAGAGAGAGAGAGAGAGAGAGAGAGAGAGAGAGAGAGAGAGAGATGATAGTATGAAGCTATGAGGTGTAATGAGATGATGTAAATTTCTTTGTGTTGATTTGGGGATAAGATGGTGAGGTGGTGTGGTTGTCACGACGGGATGGAGTACGGTAAGTTGTGACAGAAGCTGACTGAGTTTTGGAGTGACCTGGTAAGTGAGGTTGCTGAGTTCGGGAAGTTAGGTGGGTTAAGATTTGATATATGCTGGGCTTGAGGTTTGCTTAAGGTAGAACTATAAGATACGGCTTATCTCCTTCAAGGCAACGACGTATTCTTAAGGTGTACTCCTGCTTCCTCGGAAGACTTAATTAATCATAATAGAGACTTTTGAATTAATAGTGAATGTTATATGTAACCTCCCCGATTCAAGAGTCTTTCTTGGGGGGAATAAGATCGTCCGTGAACACCAAGAACAGAATAGGATGTCATCGGAGTGAACGAGTTAGAAGTCAACGACAGACATGAAATCGTGCTGAATGCTTACGTCAACGTCGAGTATGTATCCCAATAAAACATGCACTGAAATGGTATACTTCAGGAACTTTAAGAATTTCTATGAATAACGTGTCAAATCTTTCATAAATACAAACGCAAAATGAAAAGCCTTGTGACCTCATGAAATTACTTTCTTCCTGAAGGTATGTTTATCGCAAGGCATCATATTAAAAAGCTTAAAATGTGTGTACCCAGAGCTACAGAATAATGTACTGTGTTGCAGCAAGGGTTAATGTATCTCCTCAAGAAAGCACCAATGTGACTGAAATTTGCGGATGTATTGTCACAGCATCACTCCAAGACTAGGGATAATTTCCTATGCGAGATGCTAAGTCGTATATTCATTATCACATACTGCAGGTAACTGAGAAAATATGTCAGTTTCGCTCAGCACTGTGAATGTAGGTGAAAAAAAAAAAAGTGATATCCTGTATAGAACTCGGACTGTATTTCTATTGATCTTATTGACCTCTTCGGTAGTGTTAAAAAAGTGGTTGGTGTGACATTGTCTGGGCTGGAAGCGAGGTTGTGAGCAGCGGTAGAGATACTGCGTGATGGACGTGACTTGAGGCGCAAGATGCGGCAGAGGGCATGGTGTGTAGTGGAAGTTGTGAGACATGTGGAAAGAAAACTAAAGGTGAGCTGTGGAAACAAAAACCCCACTACCACCTCAGCCACATTATTCATGACTACTGTGGGAAGGCTGCCTCACAAAGGATACTGAGTAGAATAAGACAGGCACCAGTAGGGGAACTTTAAAAACCACTGGCTACCACAAAATGATGAATAGTGAAGCTACCCGGGAGATATGCAGACAGGAATATGAAGAAAAAAAGACGGAAGGAGAGATAGAACGGAAAAAGGTACCGGCAGAGAATACATAATTGAAGGAAATCGAAACATATACAAGATGAAAGGAAATATGTGGAAGAAAGATGTTTGGAAATGAGAAAGGATATATATATATATATATATATATATATATATATATATATATATATATATCCAGGGGCAGGATTCCACTGCTACCTGGCGTGTCCCAGGGTGACGGACAGGGAAGGCTTTGTAGCTATACGAGGTACCGTCTTAGGCGGCGTGGACCGTGGGACTCCTGTAGATATTTAGGGCTCCACCGACTATAATAAGGTACACAAAAATTATGTTTCACAGGAAGCTACGTAGCGAGGAGGTGAGATTATTTGCCACTATCCTCCCAGCCAAAAACATACGTTCTATTGCAGTTGATTGACGGGCGTTCCTGTTGGATCATCGTCTATTGAAGGTCCAACTACACTGCCTCCTGTGCTTTTGGGCAGTGTGCCACCGTAAGTGGGTAGGCATTGCGTTGGCAAGTTAGAGACTTGGATATTAAACAAACTGAAGACTATGAAGATCTATGCATACAATGTAAGATGCCTCACAGATGATTACAAACTTGACAACTTAATGACTGAACTGGAAAACATTGTTTGTGATATTGTAGGTTTGAGTGAGATCCACAGAAAAGAAGAAAAAATAATTCAGCTCGAAGACAGCAATCACCTATTTTACTACAGAGGAAGGCACATTGAGAGTGTTTGTGGTACAGGATTTCCAATTAACAGAAATCTTGCAGACAACACTCTTAAATACACAGTGTATCTGACAGAGCAGCACTGGTTGTATTTAGACTAAGTAAAAATTATACCCTGAAAGTAATACAAGCATATGCACCGACTTCCCAAAGCTCAGATGAAGAAATGGAAACATTCTATGATGACATCTCCCAGATTATGGAAGAAGAAAAGACCACATATACTATACCATGGGAGACCAGTGCAAATGTTGGGAAATCAAAAAATGGAGAAACATGTATGGGAAAATTTGGAGTGGGAGAAAGGAAAGAAAGAGGAGATATGATGGTAAATTTTGCTGAAATGTTTAACATGAGAATAATGAACACATTCTTTCACAAAAGAACAGGCAGAAAATGGACCTGAAGAAGCCCAAATGGAGAAACATAGACAGAAATCGACTTCAGCATAGCTGATAAGAACACAATTAAAAATGTCACATTTATCAACAAAGCAAATATAGGAAGTGACCATAGAATGGTGGGCTGCACACCCAAATTCAGTTTCAGAAATGAAAGAAAGATGATTAAAATTAAAATGATACGTCCAATAAAAGTAAACGAAAACAATGTAGCTTTTCATTTGGAAATAACGAACAGATTTCAGGCTCTAAGTAATGCTGAATGTGAAACTGATGAGTTAAATGACAGTCTGACAAAAGTGCTACGAGAATCAGCGGAGGTAGTAGGGAAACCTAATACAACCAAAGCTAAGAAGTATTAGGAAAAGACACTCGAGCTCATGAAAAAAAGAAAGGAAAGGAAAGGAAGAACAAAGAGAGGTGAAATAGAAAGAGTGGAATTAAATAAGCTTATCAACAAAAGACAAAGAGAAAAATGAAAGAGAAACATGGATCAGATCAAAGAAACCATAAATAAGGAAAAGTCTGAAACAGGTCCGAAGAAAAATGGCACTAGGAAAACAACAAACTACGTCACTGAAAGACAAAAACGGTGAAGTCATTAAATGCAGAGATAAGATGGTAACGAGACTTGAAGAATTTTGCAAAGAACTGTATGCATCAAAGACAGCGGTACCAATAGCTAACTTTTCAGCCGACACAAATGAAATATCTGAAACAACACGTGACGAAGCAAACAATTCTCTTAAAAATATGAAAAGAGGGAAGGCTCCAGGATGCAGGAGTAGAAGTACAAAACAGGCTCGTCCACTTTTTTACTCAATATATAAAAAAAAAGACAATTCCCAAAACAGGGTTAATGCAACAGTGATTTTTCTTAAAAAATAAATAAATAAATAAATAAGCGATTCAAAAGGTCTTAGTAACTATCGATCAATTACATAATCAGTTATTTACAAACTTTTCACTAAATTTCTTACGAACAGAATAACAAACATGGAAGAAAACCAGTCTCGTGAACAGGCACGATTCCGAAGAGGGTATTCAGCCACTGATTATCTACACACAATGAATCAGCTAACTGAGAAAACTAAAGAATAAACCACTGTGCTTAGGTTTTGTTGATTACGAAAAAGCTCTTGACTCAATGGAGTACATAGCAATTACACATTCATACTGAGAACAAGGAGTAAATGTGAACATTGTAAAACTGCTCGAAAACATATATAATGAGGGAACTGTTGCAGATGAATCACTTAAAGACTCGGAAAAAATCAATATTTAGAATGGCATGCGTCAGGGAGATACAATTTCACCAAAATTATTATTATTATTATTTTAATGCGAGGAAGAAGGAACCAAAGGCAAAGAGCCCGCAAAACAGTTCCTTCAAAAAAAAAGAAAAAAAAAAAAAGACAGCCAGATTCAAGATCCGTTAATTTCGAGATGCCTGGACACACTGCGTTTGAAAGACTGGAGATCATAGGAAGTAGGAAATACAGACAGAGGGAGACAGTTCCAGAGTTTACCTGTTGCATAGATGAAGAACTGGGAGTAACGGTTAACTCTTCCATTAGACAGTTGGACAGAAATGGGATGAGAGTTTGTTGCTAGACGGGTGCTACGCACCTGTCGTAAAGGTGGAGGGATGCAAGCAGACAGTTCAGAGGAGCAATGACCATGGAAGTAGCGATAGAAAAGAGATAAAGAGGCAACAGTGCGGCGAAGAGACAATGGTTGAAGGGAGCCAGTAAGAGGAGCAGAGTTGATGAGACGAAATGCCTTTGACTCCACCCTATTAAGAAGAGCTGTATGTGGGGAGCCTCCCCACACATGAGAGTTGTACTCCATACAGAGGTGAATAAATCCCGTGTATAAAGTCAACAACTGTGCAGGGGTAAAGAAGGTTCGGAGTCGGCTTAGCACACCTAATCTCTTGGAAGCAGATTTTACCAGAGATTTAATATGATCTTTCCAAGATAAATCCCGAGTGATTGAAACCCCAAGCATAATCAAGGATGATGCTGGACTGAGGTGGATATTATTAAACTTTAGTGGGTACTCCTGTGGAAGATTTTATCGGGTTGACAGGTGTAAAAACTGAGTCTTTGGTGCAGTAAAAACAAGATTATTTTTACCCCAGTCAAAGATAAGAGCCAGGTCAGATATTAGGAGTCCCATAGCCTCATCCCTTGTTTGTTGAAGTAACTGCCGGGATGGACGTTGCGGGAACCGTATGGAAAGGTAAAGGGTGGAATCATCAGCGTACGAGTGGATAGGGTTAGATGTACAGCTTAGAAGATCATTGATGAATAAAAGGAAGAGAGTTGGTGATAGGACAGAGCCCTGAGGAACACCACTGTTGATAGATCTAGGAGAAGAACGATGGCCGTCTACAACAGCGGCTATAGAACGACCAGAAAGGACGCTAGCGATGAAGGTACAGATAGAAGGATAGAAACCGTAGGAGGGCAGTTTGGAAATTAAAGATTTATGCCAGACTCGATCGAAAGCCTTTGAGATGTCAAGTGCAATGGCAAAGCTTTCGCCAAAGTCCCGAAAGGAGGATGACCAGGAGTCTGAAAGGTAGGTGAGAAGATCGCCAGTTGAGCATCCCTGACGGAACCCATACTGACAGTCAGAAAGAACGTTGTGATAGGAAAGATGCTTTAAAATTTTTCTGTTAAGAATAGACTCAAAAACTTTTGAGACACTGGATGTTAAAGCAATTGGACGATAGTTAGAGGGTTGGGAATGGTCACCTTTCTTTGGGACTGGCTGAATGAGAGCAAACTTCCAGCAAGAAGGAAAGGTACAAGTTGAAAGACAAAGGCAGCCTGCCTAGAAAATATTTTAAGAAAGCTAGACTGGGAGAACAAAGAAGTGAACATAGACGGTGAAAAGATGAACAATTTAAGATCTGCAGATGACATTGTCCTAATCTCAGTAACAGCAGTGACATTGCAAGCAATGTTAAATGACCTCAGCTGAGAATGTCTCAAAAGAAGGCTAAAGATAAACCAGTGTAAAACTAATGTTTAGTCTACATACACCAAAAAGCGTCATCAGAATAAGTGAAGAAATTCTTGAAGAATTCGAGGAGTACAATTGCATGGGGCAAATACTAAAATCAACGAAAGACCATAGTATCGAAATAATAAGACGCATAACAATTGAATGGAAAGTTTTCGGTAAACAAAGAAGTATTATGAAAAGTAACTTCCCAATATGTATGAAACAAAAAGTATATAACGAAAGCATAATTCCATCCATGAAACGCAGTCGTGAGACCTGGAAACTTACAAAATCGATGGAAAATAAACAAATCCGTTCTCAGAGAGCAATGGGAAGGTCAATGTTGGGAATTTCTTTAGGAGACAGGAAAAGATCAACTTGGGTGAGAGAGCAGACTGAAGTTAAAGACATTATAGAAGTTATAAAAGTACAGAAATGGAGGCGGGCAGGCCATGTAGCAAGAATAAGGGATAACCGATGGAGCAAGAGGCTGACAGACTGGACACCAAGAGATTGTAAGCATGGCAGAAAAAGGCCAGACAGGAGGTGGAAAGATGAGATTGAGAAATTTGCAAGGAAATCGTGGCAGATATTGGCTCAGTCAAAGGAATTCGTGGAGGAGGTTGGGGGAGGCCTTTGTTCAGCAGTGGACTATTAATGACTGATGATGATGATGTGTATATATATATAGGGAGAGAGAGAGAGAGGGGCTCTCTCTCTCTCTCTCTCTCTCTCTCTCTCTCTCTCTCTCTCTCTCTCTCTCTCTCTCTCTCTCTCTCTCTCTATATATATATAAATATATATATAGGGAGAGAGAGAGAGAGAGAGGGAGAGAGGGGCTATATATATATATATATATATATATATATATATATATATATATATATATATATATATATATATATATATATATTATATACCGGTATTTTTTTGTGGTTGGTGGGGGCACTCACCATACACTCACTTGATGTTGTGCTGATCTCTGGTGTCTGCCCTTTCCTCTCTTCCATCCTTCTTTCCTTCCATCCTCTTCTGCCTTTCCTTCATTCATTTGTTGTCCTGCCTACGGGTGACTTTACACTCCCTCTTCTTTCTTTCTTTCATTCTTTCCTTTTCCGTCTGCCTGTGGGTGACTGTACATTGAGTGACAAGCCAAATGGTTTCCTGTACACCAGGAAACCATTTACGACGCTGGATGGTAACCATATAGCCAAATTTTGGCACCTGATGGCTTAGTGGGTAATTATTGCTCTCCAGTCGGATTGGGCCGGTGAAGGTTTATATCCAAGAGGTGCTTGGGGTTGACTGCTCATGTAATGCCTCTCAGGGATGAGTGAGGCTGGTCACTCTCATCTTATATGTCGAGACCAACTGTCTAGCCCCGGACTCCTACGCTCCTCATGGGGCAATGTAGGAGTGGATGATGGATGGGTATATATATATATATATATATATATATATATATATATATATATATATATATATATATATATATATATATATATATATATGGTTGATGAATCTGTGTATCAGTGATTTTCAACCTGGGAGACGCACCCTTCAGGCAACAGTAAGCAATTTCCAACAAGGGCACAATATCTCTGATAAAAGTAGAGAATCAACGATCAACTAGTGTGTGTGTGTGTGTGTGTGTGTGTGTGTGTGTGTAATCAAAGAGGGTGGCCAGTTACTCCACCAGCACCTCTTTGATCTCATGATGACCCTCTGGATCCAAGAGTGAATTCCATCTGAGTGACTTACTTTTGATATTGTTACCGTGTATGAGAAAACAGAGGACAGCTCAGATTCTGACAGCGGCAGTTGTATCTTCCTCCTTCCTCCTTGTACTAGTCAAGACAATGTTATTCTGAGTGGCAAAACATGTAACTGAGTCGACACTTACTGAAGTTCAGTGTTAATTTCGGAAAGACCGAAGCACCTGTGATATGATCTTTGTTGCCCGACAACTTTCAGGGAATAGTCTTTAAAAATTCAGAGTTCCAAACAAATTTCTTACCATCCTGAAGAGCCTGCTTTACGACATGAATGCTACTGTGTCCATAGGTGGAAGCAAATACAAACCCTTCAATGTAGACGTAAGAGTGAAGGAAGGATGTGTCTTGGCTCCTGTTATTTTCAACACCAGTCTCACTGCAGTCATCATTTTAAGTCACCAGCAGATGAACCCTGATGATGGGATAAAAATTCAGTTCTGTCTAGACGACAACTTATTTAATCTCAGGCGTCCTAACACACAAAGACTGAAATGGCTAATGTACTAGAACTATACGCTGATGATTGCGCTGTCCTTGCCCATTCCCCAGAAACCCTACAACTAAGTCACACTATTGTCTTCATCATTAACATTCAGTGGGACTTAGAATAAATGTTTATTTAATATATATATATATATATTAGAGAAACAACCCCGCCGACTCTCTAGTCTTTTAGATAAATGACGAATGTGTAAAACAGAGAACTTATTTACCTTGGAAGTGTGCTCACAGGTAAACATAACAGTGATACAGAAGTCCTTGCATGAATCAACCGCGCCACGGCCTATTTTGGACGTTTCAGATCCAAAGTCTTTGAAAACACCAACATGAGAATCAAAACAAAGGTATGAGTATATACGGCTGTATGTCTCTCCACCCTCTTATAGGGTGCTGAATCCTAGACTATCGACCAGCGTCACATCTAACAGCATCAGTCGCTTCCCATCCGATGCTTGCAACGCATCCTAGAGACTCACATGGAAGGATGAAGTCACCATTCACAAGTTCTCCAGCGGGCTCAGTCAGCCAGCATAGAAACCAAGCTGGCTAAAATCAGCTCAAACTGGTCTGACACGTGTCCCGCATGTCTGAGCACCGCCTCCGCCGCCAGGTTCTGTATAGCCAACTCTCTGTAGCACGTCGCAACCCAGGAGGTAGGATGAAGAGATATAAAGGTCATAAGAGGACGAACCTGAAAAAGTGCAACAGCATACCAAAAGATCTTAAACCAGTGCATCAGACAGAGACCAATGGTCAGCCCTCTGCAGTGAAGGAACCATTCATCTTGATGAGACTCGGAACCTGACCACAGACGAGCGTAGACAATGGAGGTACAACCAAAACAGAATTATCCCAGCAAATCCGGATTTAATCTGCCTACTGTGTGGATCAGGAATAGTCTGCACACTCATACACGTTGGCACCAAAGACAATGAGAAATAATCCAACTTTGTGGATAAAGTAGGCGTTATCTTCTGCAGCAGGACAGATTGAAAATGTGTGTGTGTGTGTGTGTGTGTGTGTGTGTGTGTGTGTGTGTGTGTGTGTGTGTGTGTGTGTGTGTGTGTGTGTGTGTGTGTGTGTGTGTGTGTGTGAGGAACCACTGATATATCTTTAGTACTAGCATTCTGTCTGTTCCAGCCTTCATAGCAATTTTTGTGTGTGTGCCTGTGTAATTTTCCCCTCCTTTTTTTTTCTGTCACCTGGACACTTTCTTGTTTTTTCCCTCGAATCTGGCCACTTAGAGAGAAGATAAAGCTATCAATAACTCACCTGTTGCAATATGGACTGCACCCTAGGTAAAATATAAACGTCCCTCAACTCCCTCTGTGTCCCCTCCCATCTCCCGAAAAACAGGATATTGGATTGCGGGAGAAGGGATAATTGATTCTGTATTCACTTGGGTGAACGTCCACTTGATCCTGCAGCAACAGTGATGACAATAATTCAGGAATAAGGTTATAGAGTCAGGTGGTGGCAGAAAGCGTGGGGAGGGGCATGCATATGTGAACCAAGGATAAAGGGGACGCGACCCGAAAGAGATTGAGAACCTCTGTTTTATATCTAGGACTGGTTGTACAAACTAATTCGTCATTCGAACCTGAAATGCGTAACGAATACAGCCGGGCTGCAGCGTGTCTGGTGGACAAAATAACACATTACTGGGCACTTGACAATTGTCTTTAAAGTGAAATCAATGAGTTTTCTCAGCCATGACGCACTACTTATTAACATGGACAATGACCGAACCACTGGAAACAATGTGGAGATGTGGCCTGAGAGGTATGGAAAATTCAGTGCTAGGAATCAGTATAACGATAGGAATGAAAAAGCCTGGTTGGGAATCGACTGTAGCAGAAGACATAATCCATCCATCCATCCATCAGCCAATCCTATGTTGCCCCATGAGGGGCATACGAGCCCGGGGCTAGGCAGTTGGTCCTGACATTTAAGATGAGAGTGACCAGCCTCACTCATCCCTGAGTGGCATTACATGAGCAATCAACCCCAACCATCCCTTGGATATAAACCTTCACCGGCTCAATCCGATTGGAGCGCAATAATTACTCACTAAACCAGCAGGTGCCAAAATTTGGTTATATGGTTACCACCCAGCGTAGTAAATGGTTTCCTGGTGTACAGGAAACCATTTAGCTTGTCACTTAGTTTAGAGCCACCCACAGGCAGACGGAAGAGGAAAAAATGAAGGAAAGAAAGACAGAAGAGGGAGCGTAAAGTCACCTGTAGGCAGAAGGACGAGGAAAGACTGAAGGAAAGAAAGACAGAAGAGAATGGAAGGAAAGAAGGATGGAAAAGAGGACAGGGCAGACACCCGAGAGCAGCACTACATCAAGTGAGTGGATGGTGAGCGCCCCCATCTACCACAATAGTAGACATAAGCTCAACAAAAAACCCGAAATGTCATTGGCCGAGTCATATTTGTAGAAGGCACGACATGTAGACAAAGGATGGAATAAATTGGGTAATAAATGATTCAAGCAGATCAAGAGCAAGACCAGCAATTAGGTGGTGTGATATATATATATATATATATATATATATATATACATGAGCCTCTGTGGTACAGTGGTAGAGTGTGCGTTTCGTACACGGGTGAACAAGGGTTCGCACCCCGCCAGGGTAATAAACTTTGGGAGTGATCACCCGGCCACGTACTAAACTGGCGGACACAAAGGGGTGCTGTCGTTGAACCAGTGTCGCTTACTATAAAGTATGCTTGCACCCAGTCGGATTGCGCCGGCCGATTACACTTAGTTCACAGACTACACATACATCCAAAGCCACTACAACACTACAAGTACACTTACAGGCACTTCTCACCCTACATACAATCTCTACCAGACAGCCTAAGCCACTTGGTAGAGATACATTGGCTGTATCATCCCGACTTCGGTCGGGATAGGCCGGTCCTGCAGGGGTGCTGGGCGAGGCATGGCACTGGGTGGGTACTGGGCGTACCGCCCTCCGCCTATCGGCTCATAGTCGCGAAGCTCATAGGTCCCTAACCGGGGGTTCCCTACTTATAAAGACTTGGAAATTCCCAGTTCTGTCCAATATTCCGGACACCGGGCTCCAATGGGATATATATATATATATATATATATATATATATATATATATACAAGAGATATAGAGTCCGAGACAATGAACAAAGAGCGACGATAAAATCAGAAAATTCGCTAGAGATCTTAGGGGTTTGAAATGGAAGGAAGTAGCACAAGACTGGGTAAGTGAAAACGTTTGGAGGAGGTTTATGACATGATGTGGAATGTTACGGGCTAATGATGATGACGATGAACCTACTGTATATACCTGTATATGGAAGTGTGTGTGTGTGTGTGTGTGTGTGTGTGTGTGTTGAGATCAAATAACAATACAAAATTATAAGAGTAAAAGGAGAACACAGAAGACATAACTAAGCATTGGTATTTAAAGAAATGGAGGAGAAAAGCATAAAATGACATGTGAAGAAAGATTAAAATAGACGGGAAGCTAATATAGTAGAACACATAGCTTGCGTACAAGGGATGAGAAAGACGGTAGAAAAGGCAGATATTAATAGAAAGAATGTAAGAATGGTACTTATAAAACAAATAAAAAATTATTAATAAAGGACTGCCCACCTATGTAGCCTGAAGTCTGACGAAGGTTTAATGGTTACCCAGTTTTGTTGTAACAGTGTTTATTCACTATTTTTGTGGTAGTAGTCTGTATATATACTACATATCAAGCAATATCTGACCTAAGTATATAAAATGTTGCTTAGGTTATCCAATAATAAGAGTAAAAAGCTTCAAGAGTTCTATATGCGGATGTGTGATGAAGAAACGGCAGCGTAAAAGGGAGACCAGGAGAGATAGGGAGGGTCTAGTTGTAAAATCGAGTTGGATTTCATCTACGATTGATAACACAAAAAATGTATTGCATGTCAGATTCAGAACAAAGGAGGGCAGTGAAGGGAGAGGGGCCAGCAGCTGAAAAGAGAGAGGGAGGGGAAGAGATTGTGAAGAAAAACAGGAACCTAGGCGAGATATACTGTCACAACAAGGCTGACAGGAGGAACAGAGACAGACAGGTACACAGAAAGACAGAGAGACACAGTGTCAGAGAACGGTGCAGGTATATATAGCCAAATATGAGACAAACTGAAAACTGAAAGCAAAACACGCCGTATCACCTCAATGAAACTAATGCATCATCTCGAAAAAAAAAAAAAAGTAAATAAACAGAAGCGATCCCGCCAAAGAAGACACGACAAAGAACAAACAAGGGAAATACTAAATTACTGAAAATGAAATAAACATGTGGTTGCCTAAGAGAAACAGATGAGTCATTAGAAGTGCCTGGTGACCTGAGCAGATCAAGAGAACTTTACACTGCACTAGTGACTTACATGAAATATTTAACTGGTATTAAAGAATGGTTATGCAAGACTCACCACACAGGTGAAGGAGGGCTCACAAACATCAGGTCTCTCTCTCTCTCTCTCTCCATACAGGCTTTCAACTGATCTCTCCCCTTCGCCTCATCCCCATCTCCCCTTTCATCCCAGGAGTTACATTTTCTCATACTGTGCTGCCTCTCTCACTCTCTCCTTGTTATTTACTCCTGTCTCTTTTCTAGTACCCATTATTTTTTCTCCATCCAGCCGTTGCTTATTTCCCTTTTTCTGTGCCTCACGTACGAACTTTCTACTTTTTTGTTGTTCTTCTACATCCCCTTCTGGCTGTAAGCGTTATTCATCATTTTTGTCAACCAGGCTGTCTCGACATATGCATTGCCTGTCATATGTTATCGAACCTTTCTCTAAGCCCTTCAGGTCTACCTTTTCATAATTTTATCTCATTTTTTTTTTCATTTTATTTCGGGGTGTACCTATTTTGTAAATCCTTTTTGCATATTGTCATAATTACGCGACCCCTTCGCCCATTTCACTCTTACTGCTATTTCTGCCATCAGTGTCTTGCCTCACAGACACAATGAATCGCATATTGTTGTGTGGAACGTTAGCTAGTCTGGTAGATCCGAGAATTTTGCAAGCTTCAATTTAATTCCAGCTGCACCGTTTCATAGAGGGTAATAAGTCCGTAATGATGATGATGATGATGATGATGTTGTTGTATCCATTTCAGCTTCAACATTGTAGCTGCAGTGCTTCCACGTCTGTCACAACTGCCTGGCTCTTTCTTCTCATCCATCTTTTCTCCATCCCGCCTTCTATTACCTCACTCCCTAAAACAGTTTTTGTAAACATATGTTTAACATGCAAACCTGCTGTCAAGGTGTCAAGATTTATTTTTTCGCCATTTCCATCTATTGTAGGTATTTATATTTACTTTCCATCCTTCAGCAGTCTTTCCTTCTGTCTTACTCGAGATGATTAACATTTCCTTCTAAACCTCACCTTATTTTATCACGGGTTCCCATTTTCTCTTTTTTACTGGGGGAATACTGTCCGTGTTAATTTGTTTATGTTTTCCTGTAGCCACCCTCTTGTTTATGTTATTGTTACATGCTCGTCTTCGTTTTCCTTTCTTTCTCATTTTTTAAATAATATTCCTTGGGTATTTGTGTATATGTCATCTCTCCTTCATCCTTCTTGTTCTTCTTCATCTCTCTCTCTCTCTCTCTCTCTCTCTCTCTCTTTCTCGTTCATTTATTTCCATTGCTGTTTTTTCTTTTCACTCTCCACTACGTGTTCTACAGTACTCAGTGTTTCTGTAACTCTTCCAGTACATCCCATTTCTTTCCATGTGTATCAAAAGGGGTGACACTTGCCCTCAGCTGCCTGTTCCCTCTGTCTCAGTAGCAGCCTGATGTTGGAAATATTAGCATCCTCACTCAAGAAGCAACAGTGAGTATTATATTTTGAACTGTGTGTGTGTGTGTGTGTGTGTGTGTGTGTGTGTGTGTGTGTGTGTGTGTGTGTGTGTGTGTGTGTGTGTGTGTGTGTGTGTGTGTGTGTGTGAACAAAATATTTCGATTTCATCTGAATTAAAGCAACCTTGGTGGAACGGTTGGAGGACAGCGAATTAGTTTTTTTTTCTTTTTTCAGTAACACTGAGTCAAGGGTCAAGGTTACAGGACTACTGTAGGTAAACCTTTGACCTAGCAAGATCAACTGATGTAGTTTTTATCTAATTTTGACTAAAACTGGGGGAAGGGTTGGTGGTAAGGCATGATGATGTGATGGAATTAAAAAAAAAAAAAAAAACTATAAATCAAAGGTCAACGTTACAGATCAAAGTCACATTTCTGCTCGTGTGCGTGACTATTAACCAAAATAAGTTAGTTTCGCTTCGATTTTAACCAAACTAGGTTGATGATTGGCCAAGCAATAGACCTATATTACTTTTTTTTTACAATAATAGAACAGAGGAAGAAAAAACAAATGAATTAAAAATAATCTATACACCAGATTACTGGTATCCCCCATTTATTAAAAAAAAAAAAAAAAAAAAAAAAATTAACAGCTGTAGGTTGAAGTTTAGGGGAGAACAAGTCTGGGGAAGTGAATTACAAAGAGATGCAGTTCGGGGAATGAAAGATTTCTAATAGGTGGAAGTTCCGCAATATGGCAGTGTGCCTGTCCAATCATGAGAGCTACCAGATGCCCGTGTAGCAAAGGGGAAGGCATGGAGAAGTGGCACAATGGATGCAACTCCGTCTGAGCATTTGCTATAAAAGTATCTGTAAAATAATGCAAGGGAGGTAACATTGCCTCTTTACCTGTAGAAGAGGTAGTTTATTTGTTATTAATAATTCTAACAGCTTTGTTCTAAATCTTGTCTAGTTGCTTAATGGAAGATCCCCACATCCACTCCACAAGAGTGAGTGATATTCCAGCTGAGAGCACAGATGACTCTTTTAAACTATAGCCAACTGCTCGTCAGTTAAGAAGCTTCCAACTCTGTACATTAATCCAAGTTTCTTTGGGGCGGTTTTAGTAAGTGATCTGACATAAGAGATCCAGCTGAGGTCATTGTTAAGTGAAACACCGTAAATTTTAATACTTTTGGAGACAGGAATATTAGTAGCATTTAAGGTAATATAGGAATCTGACAAAATCTCCTTATCAGTGAATTGTATATATTTTGTTTTACTAGCAGTATATGAGACTTTTTTTTTTTCCCATTCAGTGATCCTAAATGAGTCTTGATTAATGGAGATAGCTGTACTGAGCTGTGAGTTAGAGACATTAAACTTTGTGAGTGGGTGTTTAAGCGTGAATGAACTGTGATGTGTTGAGTCATCAGCATATGAATGGATGGGATTATGGGTGGCTGATAAAAGAGATCTTTAAAATGAATTAGAAATAGGCTTGGAACCAGAACTGATCCTTGTGGCATGCCGGTGTCCAATTGAGTGGAAATTGGAATATACATCATCTACTTTTACCCTCATCTTTCTGTCACTGAGATATGAGGATATCAGAGGAACAAAAGACGTTAGTCCATAGCAAGGGAGTTTGGATGGATAGCAGAGAATAGTGCCACACTCTGCCAAAAGCTTTGGAAATATCAAGGGCTACTGCATAAGTTTCTCCATGTTGGTCAATTGATTGATGGATGATGCGAGTCAGGAGATTAAAGTATATCAATGGTGGCTCTTTCGTCGTGAAAATTGTACTGTCTATCACTAATTACCTCGCCCGGATGGAGTCCTCGAGATATTATTTTTGGTCAGCTTTCTTTGTTTGTTTGTATGCTTGTTAGCAACATTACGGAAAAATGGTTGAGTGCAATTACACGTGGGCACTGGTCCCAAAAGAAAATAACTAAATTTTGGAAGTAACTGAGTGACTTTTAAAGGTCAAAATCAAGCTCGTGTATTTTCAGAGAGCTGTAACTTGAAAACTGGCGAAGCTAGAGATATTTATAATTATGAACATAAAGGGACTTGTAAAATGGGCTTTCATTTGGCACCAAGACCTTTGTGGATGAAAGGATGCGAAGATGTATATTGGATGCAAGAGTTTATAGAGGTTGGGGGAGTGGACTTTCTGACCACTACTTGGTGGTGGCCAGAGTTAAAGTTCAGGTAAGATGGAGGAATAGAAGAAGGGAAAGACGAGAGGAAGGAGTAGTTGCAAGGAGAGTGGAAAGGTTACAAGAGGATGAGAAAAAGGCAGAGTATAAGAGAGAAGTGGAGGAACGATTGGGCAAATATGAGTTGGAGCAGATGGGGGACGTGGAAGGTGTGTGTAGAATATTTACAGAAGAAATATGTGCAGCATGTGATGTGGTGTGTGGAAGGAAGAGAAGACGGAGGGGGGTGCAAGGAACAGCATGGTGGACTGAAGAGGTGAAACGGGCTGTGGCACAAAAGAAGAAAGCATACAATGAATGGATGAGAAATAGGGACGTGGAAGAAGTTGAGAGGCGGAAGAGAGAGTTATATGTAGAAAGGAAGAGAGAGGTGAAAAGATTAGTAAGAGAGAGTAAGAAAAGAGTGGATGAGGAATTTGGAAGGAATTTGAGTGTAAATTGGAGGGACTGTAAGAAAATGTTCTGGAAAGAGGTGAAAAGAGTAAGACAGGGTGGAAATGAAGTTAGCAGGGGAGTGAAAGATAAAAATGGTAGATTACTAGTGGAGAAGGGAGAAAAAGTGAGCAGATGGAGAGAACACTTTAAGGAATTGTTGAACGTGGAGGATGGAAGTAATACAAGTATAAGTGGCTGGGGAATGGCTGGGAGAAGGAGGGAGGTGAGAAGACAGGAAGAAATCAGTAGGATAGAAGTTGTGGAAGCAATGAAGAAAGTTAAATCAGGGAAAGCCCCAGGAATTGATGAAGTGTGTGGTGAAATGTTGAAGCATGGGGGAGAGATAGTAGTAGAATGGATGTGGAAGATGTGCAGATTGGCCTGGGAGGAAGGTAGAGTCCCGGAGGATTGGAAGTCAGGTATAATTATTCCTTTGTACAAAGGAAAAGGGGAAAAAGAAGTGTGTGGTAATCATGGGGGCATTTGTCTTCTTAGTACAATAGGAAAAAGTGTATGGTAGGATACTTATTGACAGAGTTAGAGAAAGAACAGAGAAATTAGTTGGAGAAGAACAGGGAGGCTTTAGGAAGGGAAGAGGTTGTGTAGATCAGATATTCATTCTCAGATCTTTAGTGGAAAAGTTTCTAGAGAAGGGAAAGAAGTTGTATGCGGCTTTCATGGATTTGGAGAAAGCATATGACAGGGTGGATAGACTAGGATTGTGGAAAGTGTTAAGAATATATGGAATAGATGGGAAGTTGTTGAATGCTGTGAAGAGTATGTACGATGGTGCGAAGGCTGCAGTGTGTGTGGATGGTGAACTAAGTGAATTTTTCTCTTTGAAAGTTGGGTTGAAACAGGGATGTGTCATGTCTCCATGGTTGTTCAATCTGTACATGGATGTGGTAATAAAAGAGGTACAAGGTAGGGTAGTGGATGTTGGAGTGGCCCTGGTGAGAGAGGATAGTGTTTGGAAACTCCCTGTACTGTTGTTTGCAGATGATACCGTGTTGTTGGGTGAAGACGAAGGAGAGCTGCAAGGCTTGGTGGATGAGTTTGAGAGAGTGTGTAGGAAACGGAATCTAAAGGTGAATGTAGGGAAGAGTAAAGTGATGGTCTTTGAGAGAGGTGAAGTCAGTGAATGTACAGCGAGGTTGGATGGTGAGGAATTGGAAAATGTGAGTACGTTTAAGTACTTGGGTAGTGTGATGAGTAAGGATGGAGGTTTGGAGGGTGAAGTGCTTGAAAGGGTACAGCAGGGAAGAAAGGTTGCTGGTTCTTGAAAGCAGTGATAAGAAACAGGGAAGTGAGCATGGAAGTGAAAAAGTTACTACATGACAGTATTGTGATACCAACTCTAACGTACGGAAGTGAAGCGTGGACGTTGTTGGAAGGACACAAGTCAAGAGTGAGAGCCGTGGAAATGAGTTATTTAAGAGGAGCCTGTGGAGTCACATGGAGAGACAGGCTGACGAATGAGGATATAAAGGAGCGTTGTGGTGTTGATGTGGATGTGATAGGAAGCGTTATGAGGAACACACTGAGGTGGTTTGGCCATGTGGAGAGGATGGAGGGTGAAAGACTGACGAAGAGAGTGTATGTGAGTGAGGTGGAGGGGGAAAGAGGGCGGGCCAGCCCGAGGATGAGATGGAGAGATGGGGTGGAGAGGTATATGAGAGAGGGGGTGTGAGTTGGGAGCAGGGAGTGAAATGGCGGGGACAGGGCGACTTGGAGGCGATTTGTTTGTGGCCACCCCAAACGGGATTGAGGCGTCTGGCAATAGATAGATAGATAG
>NC_137057.1:19517497-19522497 GCF_032717465.1 Coenobita brevimanus | reverse complement strand
GACCCAAACCATACACCAGTGTTTGGATTCGCATCATCTTTATATACAGAGACGTGCCTTTTAGAATGGATGAATGATCCAAAAGTAGCTGATGGAAAGAAGACAAAATACTTACCTTTAATATCTCTCCTCACCTAAGCTCCTTCGAAAGGAACCATGGAACGATCCGTGGGAACTTGACAGGGCAAACACAGCTCCTGAGAGAGACCTAAATCTACCATAATCTGCTTGAGTCTATACTCAAAGGGATGCCGTGTATGAGGATGAGTATCACAATACTGAAAAATTACTTCTGTGATGCACTAACTGCATGTGAGCCTGGTATAAGTTTCACATGTTGTCAGTAAAGAATGATCAACGACTTACACTGTAGATCTGAGACACGCCAGCCTCCACCAACAAGCTAGAAATCGGGGGAGGACCTGAAAGCGCGAGTACCAAGTTGCGAGTACCAATATGATGCACATGATCGAGAACACTAAGCTACAGTACAGCAGCAGAGCAGCACATATCGCAACCATAGGCAAGTTTAGGATCTCAGTAAGGCTTGACAGAGATGCAGGAGCTCCTTCCATTCACCACTCCATGCGGTGTGAGATAGTACCCTCAACAAGACCATTGTTTGCATGCAAGACACTCGTGGAAATTTCAAATGTGGAACCCAATCCAAACCGACAGTCAAAAATAAAGCCAAGGTACTTGGTCTCCTCAACGTGCACTGTTGCTGGTGCTCTCTTGGGAAATAAGTCAGGGTCTGCGTGAAGCCCCTTTACTTTTCAGATGTGCATAACTACAGTTTTGCTTCAAGAAAAACGGATCCTCTCTGGTCCGCCCAGCTGCATTCTCCTCTCAACTGCACATATCCAGTAGCAAGCAAATGATTTTGCTAGGTCATCCACGTAAAGGGAAGAAGTGTTACTCACTCAGGCAGGAAATCTATTATTCCATTGGATTTCAACAGCAAAATAGGGAACACTGGAAACCAATCCCCTATGGAACACCTTTTCTCCCTGAAGTGGAGGGACAGAGAGTGAGGAGCTCACCCGGACCTCAAACCTGTAGTTTGACAAGAAGTCATAAAGGAGTTAATGGCAGGCAGCTACAAAGCTGCCAGAGCAAAGACCTAGAAGTCCCTGGCATTTAACTTTTTGGCTCTAAAATAAAAAGGATCTGAATCCCTTAGTCAATTTAAAATTGCTAGAAGCCATGCAAAAGCTGTAATAAATGTCGCCAATCAAACATTCTTCACAACCAAGGATCAAACAATTGAACAGGCCTAATGACAATACAAAATGTTGATCAATCCTCGTTTCTGTCAATAATAACTTAGGCAAGTCAATACCCATTCCCTCACTAAAATCTACAGACGGTAACACAATAAAATGAATCTGTGTGGAAAAACGAACATCCTTGCCAGTACATTTGCCAGAAATTCTACCCATAGACGAGGTCAGCCAGAACGTCCCTGTACTAGAACTTGACTCTCCTGAAATTGCTCCACTTAAGATACTGATTAGATACGTAAAATCCATCCTAGACAATTTACCAAACAACAAAGATCCAGGTCCACATGGAGTTCCTCCGATTGTTTTCAAAAAGTGTTCCCCGGAACATGCTTCTTCTCTAGTTAAATTATTCACACTATCCCTACGTACTTCTTCATTCCCTAATTCTTGGAAGAAAGTCAATATCCACCCAATTCCGAAGAAAGGAAGTTCATCTGACCCTCTGATTGCAACACCACTACTACTATCACATCTTCCCTTGGTAAAGTATTTGAGATTGTAATCAATAAGTACATAGTTAAAACATCTTGAACTAAACAACTCAATTAGTGATAGACAGTAAGGGATTTTCACCACGAAAGATCCACCTCTTGGATATACTCATTCTGGTTGACTCATACCATCCATCAGTCAACTGACCAGCATGGAGAAACCCATGCTGTAACCTTTGTGATACTTCTTAAAAGCCTATGGCAGACTGTGGCACTGTTCCCTGCTATCCAAACTCCCTTGCTATGGCCTATCATCTTTTGTTCCGCTGATTTCCTCATATCTTAGCAATAGAAAGATAAACGTAGATGATGTATATTCCAATTTCCAGACGATTACTGCCAGAGTGCCACAAGGATCTGCTCTGGCTCCAAACCTATTCCCAGTTCATATTAATGATCTTCTTATCTGTTACCCATAACCCCATCCATTCATATGCACATGACTCAACACTTCACAGTTCATTCACAATTAAATACCCATATACAGAGTTTAATATCTCTAACTCACAACTCAGTACAGCAATCTCCATAAATCAAGAGTTCTAAAACTCTGAATGGTGACAAAAATGTCTCTGTCCCATTGAATGATAGTAAAACCAAATATATACAGTTAACAAATAGACAGATATTGCCTGATCCCTATATTACCTTCAATGCTACTAATATTACTATATCTAAAAGTACTGAAATTCTCGGTGTTTCACTTAACAATCCCCTTAGCTGGACCTCTCATGTTAGATCACTTTTTTTTATGCAAGAAAGAAGGAACCAAAGGCCAGGAGCCCAGAAGCTGTTCCTTCCAAGAAAAAAACTCAATACAAAAGAGAGCCAAATTCAAGGTCCGTTCATTTCGAGATGCCTGGACACACTGCATTTGAAAGACTGGAGATCATAGGAAGAAGAAAATACAGACAAGGGAGACAGTTCCAGAGTTGACCTGTTGCATAAATGAAGGACTGGGAGTAATGGTTAACTCTTGCATTAGAGAACTGGAGAGAAAATGGATGAGAGTTATATTGCTAGGCGGGTGCCATGCGCCCATCCCACAGGTGGACGGATGCAAGCAGACAGCTCAAAGGAGCAGTGACCATTGAAGTAACGACAGAAAAGCTAGACAAAGATGCAACAGTGTGGCTAAGAGACAGGGATTGAAAGGAGCGATTAAGAGGAGGGGAGAGTTGATGAGATGAATAGCCTTTGACTTGACCCCTATTGAGAAGAGCTGTATGTGGGGAACCCCTCCCCACATGAGAGTTGTCCTCTAAACAGGGCGAATAAAACCCGTCTACAAAGTCAACACCAGCAGGGGTAAAGAAGGTATGACGTCGGCTTATAGCACACCTAATCTCTTGGAAGCAGATTTTACAAGAGATGCAATATGATTTTTCCAAGATAATTTCCAAGTGGAATGAAACCCCAAGAATGTTCAAGGATGATGCAGGATTGAGCTGGATATTATTAAACCTTAGAGGGTACTCCTGTGGAAGATTGTGTTTGGTTGATAGGTGTGCAAAAACTGAGTTTTTGATGCATTTAAAAGCAAGATTATTTTTACCCCAGTCAGAGATACGAGCCAAGTCAAATACAGTAGGTGTGCCATAGCTCCTCATCCCTCGTTTGTTGAAGTAACTGCCGAGATTGCGATTGCAGGAACCGAATGGAAAGGTGAAGGTTGGAATCATCAGCATGCAAGTGGATAGGGTTAGATGTACAGCTGAGAAGCTCATTGATAAATAAAAGGAAGAGAGTTGGTGATAGGGACAGAGCCCTAAGGAACACCACTGTTCATAGATCTAGGAGAAGAACGATGGCCATCTAGAACATTGGCTATAGAACGACCAGAAAGGAAGCTATCGTCGAAGGCACAGATAGAAGGATATAAAGTGTAAGAGGGTAGTTTCTGGAATTTAAAGATTTATGCTAAACTCGATCGAAAGCCTTTGAGATGTCAAGTGCAATGGCAAAGCTTTCGCCAAAGTCTCTGCAAAGGAGGATGACCAGGAGTCTGAAAGGTAGGGTGAGAAGATCGCCAGTCGAGCATCCCTGATGGAACCCATACCACGATCAGAAAGAAGATTGTGATAGGAAAGATGGTTTAAAATTTTTTCTATTAGGAACCGGACTCAAGAACTATCGAGACACCGGATGTTAAAGCAATTGGACGATAGTTAAAGGGTTGGGAACGGCTTGCCCTTCTTTGGGACTGGGTGAATGAGAGCAAACTTCCAGCAAGAAGGAAAGGTACCAGTTGACAGACAAAGGCGAAAGGGGCAGGGTGTATGCACTGAAGCACAGGTCTTGAGGATAACAGGAGGGACTCCATCAGGCCCATATGCCTTGTTAATATTGAGCTGCACAGTTATGGCAGAAAAATACACTCAGCTGAAGAAATTTTAATGTCAGCCAAGTGACGTAGTCTGAGGGGGAAGTGATGGAGGAACAGCACTGGAATCATCTAAGGTGAAACTGGAGGACAAAGATTGAACGAAGAGATCTGCTTTATCAGTAGAAGAAATAGCTACAGAGCCATCAGAAATGAAAAGAGGAGGGAAAGATGATGAGGTAATGTTGTTAGAATGGTTTTTGGCAAGGTGCCAGAAGGAGCAGGAAGAATTCGAGTTGGAGAGCTGAGAGCATTTGGCACGCATGAATTTATTTTTTGCAGTGCGAGGAACAGACTTAGCATGATTCCGGGCAGAAACATAAAGACAATGTGTTTCAGGGGTGGGTTGGACTCTGGTACCTTTTATAGGCCCTCTCCTTGTTGCGAACAGCATTAGAATAAGCGTTATTAAACCAAGGTTTTCTTGAATTAGTCAAAGGATAAGGAGAAAGGAATGGGAGCTTCCAAGCCCACAGAGAACAACTTTCATAATGTGCAAGGTACACTCAGATGGCTCTCGGACCATGGAAGCAATAATCATTCCATGGAAAATCAAAGAAGTACTGCCTGAGGGCCTCCCCAGTTTGCAGCTTCCAAAGTGCCACAGACGATGTTTCTTTGGAAGGGTCCACAGGCCGTACTGGAGCGATAGGACACAGTTAAGGTATCAAGGTTATGATCGGAGGAGCCCAACGGAGAGGAAAGATTAACAATGGGCGAGAAAGTATATTTAGTTGTAAGGAAGAGGTCAAGTATGCTGGAGGTTTCCTCCAAGGCGGTCAAGGATACGGATAGGGTGCCGTACAAGCTGTTCAAGGTCATTAAGGATAGAAAAGATGA
>NC_137057.1:19354126-19517397 GCF_032717465.1 Coenobita brevimanus | reverse complement strand
AAAATGGCGATTAAAGAAAAAATAAAATCTAATTTAATGGCTGGAAACTTCCTACATATCCAGTTTACTAAGAGACAGATAATGAGTGAACGTTTTGTTACCTTCAATGCAGCCAGTATTTCTGTCTGTGAAGGTAATGGAATTCTTGTTACTTCACTTAGCAGTACCCTCAGCTGGATGTTTTATGCTGAATCACATGATAAACCGCCTAAAAGATACGTGGATTATTAGTGAGAGTAGGTAACTTATTCCGGGGATGACCAAGTTAACTATAATCTATAAGTCATTTGCACATTCTCAGTTCGAATAAATATCACCCTTCTTTGGAGTGAATGTGGGGAGGTTGCACTAAAACAACAGGACAGAATTCCAAACAAAGCCATTAGAACGATCAGTATCCCAAAATTTTGAAATAAAACTGCCTCACATAACTATGATGGAATGTTGCCTCCCATGTATTATTTTACAAATACTTTTTATAGCAAATACTCATATGAAGGTGCATCCATTGTGCACCACCTCTCGAGGCCGTCCATCATACTACACGTGCATCTTGCAAAGTTCATACGCCGACCCTCACACCACATATTACAGAACTCATGGATTTTTTTCCTGAATTGCTTCTTGTTGGAACACGCTTTCCCAGATAAGTTTGCTCCTAAACTTCAGCATTGAAAGAAGTCCAACTATTTTGTATATATATATATATATATATATATATATATATATGATAATGACAATACTACTTTTTACATCAATCGCCATTGATTGTTTCAAATGAGGTTACTGCTTCCAGTTCCTATCATCTGTTTCAAAATATTATTATACACCTAACATGAAGTACCTCAGAATCTCCTTTCTCTTCTTTCCATACTTTTCTCCCTCTGTCTTTTGTGTTCTTTCTTCTCCCTTTTCATTGTATTTTCCTCCTTCACTCTGCTCTCACACCAAGATTGAGAAGGGCGTGCGTCAGGGAGGATTCCAATTTCACCAAAGTTAATAGTTTACATCATGCCTAGAAAGTATTTTCAGAAAACTAGACTGGGAAAACAAAGGAATCAACATAGATGGAGCATAACTAAACAATTTAAGATTTGCAGATGACATTGTCCTAATCTCAGATACAACGAGAAACATTGCAAGAAATGTTAAATGACCTGAACAGAGAAAGAATCTCAAAGTAGGGCTAAAGATGAACCGAATTAAAACTAAAGTAATGTTTAATCCTCAAACACCAAAGAACATCATCAAGAATGAAGTGGAAAAATTCCTTTTGAAGAAGTCGAGGAGTACAATTACATAGAACAAATACCAAAATTAACAAAAGATAATGATAGCGAGTAAAAAAGACGCATTACAATTGGATGGAAAGCGTTCGGTAAACATAGGGACATGCGAAAAGTAGCTTGCCAGTTTGTGTGAAATGAAAAGTATATAACAGATATATAATTCCAGATTATGACGTATAGTTTAATGAGACTTGGAATCTGACAAAATCGATGGAAAATAATTTAATTCGTTCTCAGAGAACAATGGAAAGTTCAATGTCGAGAAGATATTTAAGAGATGTGAAAAGATCAACTTGGGTGAGTGAGCAGACTAAAGTCAAAGATATTATAGAGATTATAAAAGTACAGAAATGGAGGTGGGAAGGCCATGTAGCAAGAATAAGGGATAATCAGTTGAGCAGGAGGCTGACAGACTGGACAAGGAGAGATTGTAAACATGTGAGAAAAAGGCCGAACTTGGAGGTGGAGAGGATGAGATAGAGAAATTTGCAGGAGAAAACGTAGCGAAAAATTGGCTCAGTCAAAGAATTCATGGAGAAGACTGAGGGAGGCCTTTGTTCAGCAGTGGACTTGTAATGGCTGAGGATGATGATGATTATCTATCTATCTATCTATCTCACTCCTCTATCTATCTATCTATCTATCTATCTCTCTATCTATCTATATATATATATATATATATATATATATATATATATATATATATATATATATATATATATCACTGGATCCCAAGGGGGTGCTGGGCAGGGCATGGCACTAGGGAGGGCACTAAAGCGTACCGTCCTCCGCCTATCGGCTCATAGTCACTAAGTTCATATGTCCCTACCCCGGGGGTTTCAACACTTTATAAAGACTTGAAAAATCCCTAGTTCTGTCAAAATACTCTGGACCCTGAAATCCAATGATTTTATACATATATATATATATATATATATATATATATATATATATATATATATATATATATATATATATATATATAATGAATGAAGGACACATTTGTTGCCTGGTTTAAAGATTTTTTTATCACCACATTCTACGTGTTTTTCCTTCCCCTGTTCCATATTCGAGAAAGGAAAAAAAGTTTAATGAAAGTGTATCAGGGATGCATAAAAAAACAGTGTTTTGAGATTCCCATTCTTATTGTATAGGTTATACGAGTAAATTATTGTGTATAGGCTTTGGCGTCCAGCTGTGGCTCTGAATACTGAGATCTAAGACTCGGGCTTCATCTCACTAACACCTGAGTCAGCACGGACTGACTCAACTGACTCAGTCTCACCACAAGCTGTCCCACCAGCACACACAATTTGGAATTGATTTCGTAGTCACCTAATTTTTACTGAATACTACTATTGACGTTTTTTTTTTAATTCATATAAAGAAAGTACTAACATTCTCTATCTAATTCCTGTTTATAACGCCTTTCAAACGATAATATATCCTGCCATTTCTAAAAATTAATAACTTTTTGCATCAATTAATAACATTGAGGTGGATGCATAATACGGTGTCCACCCACCCCTAGAATGTCAGCCAAGACCATAAGAGCACGCTGTTGTTGTAAAAAGTTCTTTAAAGCCTCCACTGCGTGGAGCCCATTGGCTTATACTTCCAGTTATACTTGTTGTCCATGAATACCTCGTACAGCGAGATAAACTAGCACCGTATAGGGGGAATTGTATCACCTTAACAATACATACTGAATATACTGACTTGTGATGCCAAAGATCATAACAAAACAACAATAAATAAAGATACGTGCAAGTCACGTATCACATGTGACAACAAATTTGGGTATAAACTGAGTGTAAACAAGGATAAATAATAATATTTACCAACGCAAGTCTATAATTAGACATGTGTGTGCTTTGAAAATTCTAACAGTTTTCTAACGGTCTCGATAGATAGATGAATGGTAAAACAGACAGATGAGCACAGATGTTTAGAAATAGCAAGAAACAAGCAGATCTTGTGGTGAGGTGGTGGCGCTTACCATTCACTTACTTGATGTTGGATTAACACCAGGTAATGGTCTAGAACCTGAATGATATTCCAAATGGTATCTGTCAGCCCGGGAAATAATTTACTACACACTGCGGTGACTACATGTCAACCAAGAGACGTCTGGTGGATCTAATGAGACTGGCTCTGCAACCAGATATGGGCCATTTGCTTTTACATCAGAGGGTACTTGCCCAAGGATATTGCTGAAATAATGCTAATAACAGAAAAACCGAACAACCAGCCACCCTTAGTCTTAAGTCTCAGGACTGGTAGCCTAACACTAGGACCCCGACAACTTCTTTAAAAAAAAAAAAAAAATGGATAAAAGCTATGTGCATATTTCTCCCGTTTTCATAATATATTTAGTCACATTTCTCTCTCTCGTCCAAAAATTTATTATCAGTTAAAAATGGTTTGTCGTCATCATTACCAACTCTTATTTTGCCCATTTCTTTCCACAAAACTGTGATATTTAGAATTTTCTAACAGTCTCCGTTAATACAGGAAAAATAAAAAAAATAAAAATGTGCACAATTCATATGATGAAATCTATATTATTTCTTGAGATATCTGCCCCAGTAAATAATTTGTGGGAATTCTGAGTCGAGATCTAGGAGCGCATCAGAATTTTTGATTCAACCGATGTTGTTGGAAATTTTTTCACTTAATGCTTGATTATTTTTTCGAAAATCATTTGAGAATGCGTTCATTCCAGATGAATAACAACGCACACACACACACACACACACACACACACACACACACACACACACACACACACACACACACACACAGCGTTATGATAATGTCAGTACTACTTTTGCATCAATCGCCATTAAACTATGTTTTAAATGAGGAGTTGCTGCTTCAGTTCCTATCATCTGTTTCAAGTATTAATGTATTACACCTAACGCCAGGGTACCTCCAGAATCTCTGCCTCTCTTCTTCCCGTCTTTTCTCCCTCTGTCTTTTGTGCTCTTTCTTCCTCCACTTTTCATTGTATTTTCCTCCTTCACACTGCTCTCACACCAAACTCCATCAGCCTTAATATGTCTATTCCATCATGTTCCGGGTAACGCCAGATGATTTTCGTTCAGCTAAGGTAAGACGTCTTCGGGCTGTTGGGATTAATGTATCTTTGACTTAAGTACGAGGATATTCGCTTTTCCTAATGAAGTAATCATGTGTTTGCCAGCATAAGACACAAAGTATATCATTTTCAATCGTTACTCTCGCCAGACCATCTGTTTACGTTGGTCTCTTCCCTATCTCTCCTTCCCACCCTCCTTCACTGCTGCAGAGTCGTTATCACTCCATCACTTTTTTATTTTTCTTTCCTCCTTCCACTTTTCCCATCGTACTGCTCTCTCTCTCTCTCTCTCTCTCTCTCTCTCTCTCGAGTCTTTTTCCTCCCTTACACACAGCTGCATGTGAATAGCTGTGTAATTGGTACCTACACTAGGATGAAGCCAAATGATGACTCATTCAGGCCATTAACCTCCAATTTAACTCTACTATCCTCCACCGCCCCCTTCCTCTCACCGCCATCAATGCCTTCCTGCCCTCCCTCACACGTACACACCCAGTTCATCCTGCTTCTTTAACACCATTGTCCTACCACAGCCTTTGATGTTTTTCTGGCCTTGTTTATAAACCCACCCCTCTCTTTTTCGCCTCTATCTCCCCTATTTCCCTACTCGCTTGACTTTCATCTCTCTCTCTCTCTCTCTCTCTCTCTCTGCTCTCTGATCACTTCTTATCCCATCAGTCCAGACATCCACTTTTTTCTTTAAATAATCCTTACTAGTTTAGTGTTACTATAAGGGTCTTAGGGTTGTATTATTTATACACAGAGAGAGCGAAAGGTGCCGGGATGTCCATAGTTTATGGCAGTCAGTGTACGAACACATCTGGGGATAGTAAAATATTATGACCAATATAATTAGGCACTTAACGTAGAATGGTCAAAGTTAACTATTTTTCCACAATGAGTTTCGATAACCATGTCAAAACATGTGTGTTTTCACTTCCCGTCCACAGGCTTTGCTTTAATAAGACGACCTTAAGTCATCAGTTTTTGTAGAGTTGAACCAGTCTCACCTATGAACATTCCGATAAGTCCAGATTGCTGCCACGACTGTTTATGATATGAACAAAGCCCAACAAGTTATCAACCAGACTGTTTGGAAAAAAAGTTAAAAAAAGGAATTCAGTTACAGTTATAAGGAATGCAGGTACGGCAATGGATACCCAATTACATTTCTCTTTTTACTCACATGAAATGAGATGATTAAAATGGTTTCTAATGAAGGTCAGTTGCTGTGAAATATTTTGTGAGTCTGAATCTTTGACAAACATTTTGGTCGATGTTTGTCTGCATTTTCAAATAATGTGGCTGCCTATAGTAGCAGCCGATAGGCAAAACCATCTGGATTTTTTTTTTTTTTTTTTTTTTTTGGCCTTGCAGAATGGGTCACCTTCTGATTTTCAGGGCATGTGAAAAATCAATTTTCCCACAATACTGTTTAGACAGAAAAAAAAAAAAAAAAGTCTGAGGAAAGACAGGTCAGTTTGACTGCATTCTAGGAGAATCATTTGCAAGGAAACATCACCCACGAATCAATGTTTTCCACATATGATGTAGTTAACCTACAACAATTTATCCACCTTTCAAGCACGACAGAGATTTACACATAATCTACTGAACACAGACTCATTTCTGCATGTTCACACGTTGCTGATACAGTGCGTTTTGATAAGGAAACATCGGCTAAAATTAAAATGGAAAGGCATAATTATCTGCTGCATGACGTTGCACCCAGTAGTCCTAAAAATTAAAAGCATTATTGAGCGCCTTTACAGCTCTATTGGTTTAAGGCTCCGACTCGATGGGGTTTATGTGTACTTTTGCTCCGCATGAAACTGCCACTAAGGGATGTGCGAGACTGGTCACTTTCTTAAGTTCTGGGACTGAGTAATTTAGCACTCAACCATTATTCTCCCGATTGAACAAACAAAGGATTGAACTACAGATAAATATAAAACCTGATGCTGAGTGCTGAGGGTCAAACAAACAGGGGGAGAATTTCTTTTCAAGCACCTTAGGTAAAAGGATAAGATTACATCAAAAAAAAGTCAACTGCAGTATTTCTGATCAGATTCAGAGAAAATTTGGTGCTATGGTTGAAGGAAAGCAAGGACATAATGGACCCTGATTTGGAATCAGTCAGTTTAAAGTCAAGAGTCTGGGGTAAGGTCAGTGCATGATCCAAGTGTGTCTGTGTGTAAACAAAAACTATACATTATTTACATACTGATAAAGTTTGAACTTCGAAATCCGTCAAGGGGTTCTGAAGACATCGCTCCCTCACTCATATGACCTTGACGCTTTGACCCCTTGACCTTGCTGACCAATTCAGCTCACCGTCCTTCACTTACTGTATCACCGACAAAGTATTGTCGAAAATCCGTCAAAGGGGTTAGGAGATATCAGCTCTCACAAGGATAAACTAAGTCGAATGACCTTGACCTTTGACCCTTGACCTCCTTACCCTAATCCAGTTCAGTGTTGGCTTCATTCTGTACGACAAACCTTGAAAGTCTGGTGGAAATCCGTGAAGGGACTCAGGAGATATCGCTCCCACAGAAGTGTTACAGACGCAAAGATCCATGCACACACGCACGCACGGACGGACGGAAAGACTGTAACATTGTAGTCTTAATGCCTCCTTCACCATAGGTTGGGCGGAAGGCATAATGAGTGAAGGAATAGAACAGAAAGTGAGGGTGGATTAAATTTGGCGCAATAAAGGGAGGATTGGGCTGTGACTAACGAGAGTGAGTTGTGTTATAAAGTCGGAGAGAGAGAGAGAGAGAGAGAGAGAGAGAGAGAGTGAGAGAGAGAGAGAGAGAGAGAGAGAGAGAGAGAGAGAGAGAGAGAGATGATAGTATGAAGCTATGAGGTGTAATGAGATGATGTAAATTTCTTTGTGTTGATTTGGGGATAAGATGGTGAGGTGGTGTGGTTGTCACGACGGGATGGAGTACGGTAAGTTGTGACAGAAGCTGACTGAGTTTTGGAGTGACCTGGTAAGTGAGGTTGCTGAGTTCGGGAAGTTAGGTGGGTTAAGATTTGATATATGCTGGGCTTGAGGTTTGCTTAAGGTAGAACTATAAGATACGGCTTATCTCCTTTCAAGGCAACGACGTATTCTTAAGGTGTACTCCTGCTTCCTCGGAAGACTTAATTAATCATAATAGGAGACTTTTGAATTAATAGTGAATGTTATATGTAACCTCCCGATTCAAGAGTCTTTCTTGGGGGAATAAGATCGTCCGTGAACACCAAGAACGAATAGGATGTCATCGGAGTGAACGAGTTAGAAGTCAACGACAGACATGAAATGGTGCTGAATGCTTACTTCAACGTCGAGTATGTATCACAATGAAACATGCACTGAAATAGCATACTTCAGGAACTTTAAGAATTTCTATGAATAACGTGTCAAATCTTTCATAAATACAAACGCAAAATGAAAAGCCTTGTGACCTCATGAAATTACTTTCTTCCTGAAGGTATGTTTATCGCAAGGCATCATATTAAAAAGCTTAAAATGTGTGTACCCAGAGATGCAGAATAATATACTGTGTTGCAGAAAGGGTTAATGTATCTCCTCAAGAAAGCACCAATGTGACTGAAATTTGCGGATGTATTGTCACAGCATCACTCCAAGACTAGGGATAATTTCCTATGCGAGATGCTAAGTCGTATATTCATTATCACATACTGCAGGTGACTGAGAAAATATGTCAGTTTCGCTCAGCACTGTGAATGTAGGTGAAAAAATGTGACATCCTGTATAGAACTCGGTCTGTATTTCTATTGATCTTATTGACCTCTTCGGTAGTGTTAAAAAAGTGGTTGGTGTGACATTGTCTGGGCTAGAAGCGAGGTTGTGAGCAGCGGTAGAGATACTGCGTGATGGACGTGACTTGAGGCGCAAGATGCGGCAGAGGGCATGGTGTGTAGTGGAAGTTGTGAGACATGTGGAAAGAAAACTAAAGGTGAGCTGTGGAAACAAAAACCCCACTACCACCTCAGCCACATTATTCATGACTACTGTGGGAAGGCTGCCTCACAAAGGATACTGAGTAGAATAAGACAGGCACCAGTAGGGGAACTTTAAAAACCACTGGCTACCACAAAATGATGAATAGTGAAGCTACCCGGGAGATATGCAGACAGGAATATGAAGAAAAAAAGACGGAAGGAGAGATAGAACGGAAAAAGGTACCGGCAGAGAATACATAATTGAAGGAAATCGAAACATATACAAGATGAAAGGAAATATGTGGAAGAAAGATGTTTGGAAATGAGAAAGGATATATATATATATATATATATATATATATATATATATATATATATATATCCAGGGGCAGGATTCCACTGCTACCTGGCGTGTCCCAGGGTGACGGACAGGGGAAGGCTTTGTAGCTATACGAGGTACCGTCTTAGGCGGCGTGGACCGTGGGACTCCCTGTAGATATTTAGGGCTCCACCGACTATAATAAGGTACACAAAAATTATGTTTCACAGGAAGCTATGTAGCGCGGAGGTGAGATTATTTGCCACTATCCTCCCAACCAAACATACGTTCTATTGCAGTTGATTGACGGGCGTTCCTGTTGGATCATCGTCTATTGAAGGTCCAACTACACTGCCTCCTGTGCTTTTGGGCAGTGTGCCACCGTAAGTGGGTAGGCATTGCGTTGGCAAGTTAGAGACTTGGATATTAAACAAACTGAAGACTATGAAGATCTATGCATACAATGTAAGATGCCTCACAGATGATTACAAACTTGACAACTTAATGACTGAACTGGAAAACATTGTTTGTGATATTGTAGGTTTGAGTGAGATCCACAGAAAAGAAGAAAAAATAATTCAGCTCGAAGACAGCAATCACCTATTTTACTACAGAGGAAGGCACATTGAGAGTGTTTGTGGTACAGGATTTCCAATTAACAGAAATCTTGCAGACAACACTCTTAAATACACAGTGTATCTGACAGAGCAGCACTGGTTGTATTTAGACTAAGTAAAAATTATACCCTGAAAGTAATACAAGCATATGCACCGACTTCCCAAAGCTCAGATGAAGAAATGGAAACATTCTATGATGACATCTCCCAGATTATGGAAGAAGAAAAGACCACATATACTATACCATGGGAGACCAGTGCAAATGTTGGGAAATCAAAAAATGGAGAAACATGTATGGGAAAATTTGGAGTAAGAGAAAGGGATGAAAGAGGTGAAATGGTGGTAAAGTTGCTGAAATGTGTAACATGAGACTAATGAGCACATTATTTCACAAAAAGAACAGGGAGAAAATGGAGCTAAAGAAGCCCAAATGGAGAAACATAGACAGAAATCGACTTCAGCATAGCTGATAAGAACACAATTAAAAATGTCACATTTATCAACAAAGCAAATATAGGAAGTGACCATAGAATGGTGGGCTGCACACCCAAATTCAGTTTCAGAAATGAAAGAAAGATGATTAAAATTAAAATGATACGTCCAATAAAAGTAAACGAAAACAATGTAGCTTTTCATTTGGAAATAACGAACAGATTTCAGGCTCTAAGTAATGCTGAATGTGAAACTGATGAGTTAAATGACAGTCTGACAAAAGTGCTACGAGAATCAGCGGAGGTAGTAGGGAAACCTAATACAACCAAAGCTAAGAAGTATTAGGAAAAGACACTCGAGCTCATGAAAAAAAGAAAGGAAATGAAAAGAAGAACAAAGAGAGGTGAAATAGAAAGAGTGGAATTAAATAAGCTTATCGACAAAAGACAAAGAGAAAAATGAAAGAGAAACATGGATCAGATCAAAGAAACCATAAAAAAGGAAAAGTCTGAAACAGGTCCGAAGAAAAATGACACTAGGAAAACAACAAACTACATCACTGAAAGACAAAAACGGTGAAGTCATTAAATGCAAAGATAAGATGGTAACGAGACTTGAAGAATTTTGCAAAGAACTGTATGCATCAAAGACAGCAGTACCAATAGCTAACTTTTTAGCTGACACAAATGAAATATCTGAAACACGTGACGAAGCAAACAATTCTCTTAAAAATATGAAAAGAGGGAAGGCTCCAGGATGCAGGAGTAGAAGTACAAAACAGGCTCGTCCACTTTTTTACTCAATATATAAAAAAAAAGACAATTCCCAAAACAGGGTTAATGCAACAGTGATTTTTCTTAAAAAATAAATAAATAAATAAATAAGCGATTCAAAAGGTCTTAGTAACTATCGATCAATTACATAATCAGTTATTTACAAACTTTTCACTAAATTTCTTACGAACAGAATAACAAACATGGAAGAAAACCAGTCTCGTGAACAGGCACGATTCCGAAGAGGGTATTCAGCCACTGATTATCTACACACAATGAATCAGCTAACTGAGAAAACTAAAGAATAAACCACTGTGCTTAGGTTTTGTTGATTACGAAAAAGCTCTTGACTCAATGGAGTACATAGCAATTACACATTCATACTGAGAACAAGGAGTAAATGTGAACATTGTAAAACTGCTCGAAAACATATATAATGAGGGAACTGTTGCAGATGAATCACTTAAAGACTCGGAAAAAATCAATATTTAGAATGGCATGCGTCAGGGAGATACAATTTCACCAAAATTATTATTATTATTTTAATGCGAGGAAGAAGGAACCAAAGGCAAAGAGCCCGCAAAACAGTTCCTTCAAAAAAAAAGAAAAAAAAAAAAAGACAGCCAGATTCAAGATCCGTTAATTTCGAGATGCCTGGACACACTGCGTTTGAAAGACTGGAGATCATAGGAAGTAGGAAATACAGACAGAGGGAGACAGTTCCAGAGTTTACCTGTTGCATAGATGAAGAACTGGGAGTAACGGTTAACTCTTCCATTAGACAGTTGGACAGAAATGGGATGAGAGTTTGTTGCTAGACGGGTGCTACGCACCTGTCGTAAAGGTGGAGGGATGCAAGCAGACAGTTCAGAGGAGCAATGACCATGGAAGTAGCGATAGAAAAGAGATAAAGAGGCAACAGTGCGGCGAAGAGACAATGGTTGAAGGGAGCCAGTAAGAGGAGCAGAGTTGATGAGACGAAATGCCTTTGACTCCACCCTATTAAGAAGAGCTGTATGTGGGGAGCCTCCACACATGAGAGTTGTACTCCATACAGAGGTGAATAAATCCCGTGTATAAAGTCAACAACTGTGCAGGGGTAAAGAAGGTTCGGAGTCGGCTTAGCACACCTAATCTCTTGGAAGCAGATTTTACCAGAGATTTAATATGATCTTTCCAAGATAAATCCCGAGTGATTGAAACCCCAAGCATAATCAAGGATGATGCTGGACTGAGGTGGATATTATTAAACTTTAGTGGGTACTCCTGTGGAAGATTTTATCGGGTTGACAGGTGTAAAAACTGAGTCTTTGGTGCAGTAAAAACAAGATTATTTTTACCCCAGTCAAAGATAAGAGCCAGGTCAGATATTAGGAGTCCCATAGCCTCATCCCTTGTTTGTTGAAATAACTGCTGAGATGGTCGTTGCGAAAACCGAATGGAAAGGAGACGGGTGGAAACATCAGCGTACGAGTGGATAGGGTTAGATGTACAGCTTAGATCATTGATGAATAAAAGGAAGAGTTGGTGATAGGACAGAGCCCTGAGGAACACCACTGTTGATAGCTCTAGGAGAAGAACGATGGCCGTCTACAGCAGCGGCTATAGAACGACCAGAAAGGACGCTAGCGATGAAGGTACAGATAGAAGGATAGAAACCGTAGGAGGGCAGTTTGGAAATTAAAGATTTATGCCAGACTCGATCGAAAGCCTTTGAGATGTCAAGTGCAATGGCAAAGCTTTCGCCAAAGTCCCGAAAGGAGGATGACCAGGAGTCTGAAAGGTAGGTGAGAAGATCGCCAGCGGAGCATCCCTGACGGAACCCATACTGACAGTCAGAAAGAACGTTGATAGGAAAGATGCTTTAAAATTTTTCTGTTAAGAATAGACTCAAAAACTTTTGAGACACTGGATGTTAAAGCAATTGGACGATAGTTAGAGGGTTGGGAATGGTCACCTTTCTTTGGGACTGGCTGAATGAGAGCAAACTTCCAGCAAGAAGGAAAGGTACAAGTTGAAAGACAAAGGCAGCCTGCCTAGAAAATATTTTAAGAAAGCTAGACTGGGAGAACAAAGAAGTGAACATAGACGGTGAAAAGATGAACAATTTAAGATCTGCAGATGACATTGTCCTAATCTCAGTAACAGCAGTGACATTGCAAGCAATGTTAAATGACCTCAGCTGAGAATGTCTCAAAAGAAGGCTAAAGATAAACCAGTGTAAAACTAATGTTTAGTCTACATACACCAAAAAGCGTCATCAGAATAAGTGAAGAAATTCTTGAAGAATTCGAGGAGTACAATTGCATGGGGCAAATACTAAAATCAACGAAAGACCATAGTATCGAAATAATAAGACGCATAACAATTGAATGGAAAGTTTTCGGTAAACAAAGAAGTATTATGAAAAGTAACTTCCCAATATGTATGAAACAAAAAGTATATAACGAAAGCATAATTCCATCCATGAAACGCAGTCGTGAGACCTGGAAACTTACAAAATCGATGGAAAATAAACAAATCCGTTCTCAGAGAGCAATGGGAAGGTCAATGTTGGGAATTTCTTTAGGAGACAGGAAAAGATCAACTTGGGTGAGAGAGCAGACTGAAGTTAAAGACATTATAGAAGTTATAAAAGTACAGAAATGGAGGCGGGCAGGCCATGTAGCAAGAATAAGGGATAACCGATGGAGCAAGAGGCTGACAGACTGGACACCAAGAGATTGTAAGCATGGCAGAAAAAGGCCAGACAGGAGGTGGAAAGATGAGATTGAGAAATTTGCAAGGAAATCGTGGCAGATATTGGCTCAGTCAAGGAATTCGTGGAGGAGGTTGGGGGAGGCCTTTGTTCAGCAGTGGACTATTAATGACTGATGATGATGATGTGTATATATATATAGGGAGAGAGAGAGAGAGGGGCTCTCTCTCTCTCTCTCTCTTTCTCTCTCTCTCTCTCTCTCTCTCTCTCTCTCTCTCTCTCTCTCTCTCTATATATATATATATATATATATAGGGAGAGAGAGAGAGAGAGAGAGAGAGCTATATATATATATATATATATATATCTATATATATATATATATATATATATATATCTATATATATATATATATATATATATATTTTGTGGTAGGTGGGGGCACTCACCATACACTCACTTGATGTATTGCTGCTCTCGGGTGTCTGCCCTTTCCTCTCTTCCATCCTTCTTTCCTTCCATCCTCTTCTGCCTTTCCTTCATTCATTTGTTGTCCTGCCTACGGGTGACTTTACACTCCCTCTTCTTTCTTTCTTTCATTCTTTCCTTTTCCGTCTGCCTGTGGGTGACTGTACATTGAGTGACAAGCCAAATGGTTTCCTGTACACCAGGAAACCATTTACGACGCTGGATGGTAACCATATAGCCAAATTTTGGCACCTGATGGCTTAGTGGGTAATTATTGCTCTCCAGTCGGATTGGGCCGGTGAAGGTTTATATCCAAGAGGTGCTTGGGGTTGACTGCTCATGTAATGCCTCTCAGGGATGAGTGAGGCTGGTCACTCTCATCTTATATGTCGAGACCAACTGTCTAGCCCCGGACTCCTACGCTCCTCATGGGGCAATGTAGGAGTGGATGATGGAGGTTTATATATATATATATATATATATATATATATATATATATATATATATATATATATATATATATATATATATATATGGTTGATGAATCTGTGTATCAGTGATTTTCAACCTGGGAGACGCACCCTTCAGGCAACAGTAAGCAATTTCCAACAAGGGCACAATATCTCTGATAAAAGTAGAGAATCAACGATCAACTAGTGTGTGTGTGTGTGTGTGTGTGTGTGTGTGTGTAATCAAAGAGGGTGGCCAGTTACTCCACCAGCACCTCTTTGATCTCATGATGACCCTCTGGATCCAAGAGTGAATTCCATCTGAGTGACTTACTTTTGATATTGTTACCGTGTATGAGAAAACAGAGGACAGCTCAGATTCTGACAGCGGCAGTTGTATCTTCCTCCTTCCTCCTTGTACTAGTCAAGACAATGTTATTCTGAGTGGCAAAACATGTAACTGAGTCGACACTTACTGAAGTTCAGTGTTAATTTCGGAAAGACCGAAGCACCTGTGATATGATCTTTGTTGCCCGACAACTTTCAGGGAATAGTCTTTAAAAATTCAGAGTTCCAAACAAATTTCTTACCATCCTGAAGAGCCTGCTTTACGACATGAATGCTACTGTGTCCATAGGTGGAAGCAAATACAAACCCTTCAATGTAGACGTAAGAGTGAAGGAAGGATGTGTCTTGGCTCCTGTTATTTTCAACACCAGTCTCACTGCAGTCATCATTTTAAGTCACCAGCAGATGAACCCTGATGATGGGATAAAAATTCAGTTCTGTCTAGACGACAACTTATTTAATCTCAGGCGTCCTAACACACAAAGACTGAAATGGCTAATGTACTAGAACTATACGCTGATGATTGCGCTGTCCTTGCCCATTCCCCAGAAACCCTACAACTAAGTCACACTATTGTCTTCATCATTAACATTCAGTGGGACTTAGAATAAATGTTTATTTAATATATATATATATATATTAGAGAAACAACCCCGCCGACTCTCTAGTCTTTTAGATAAATGACGAATGTGTAAAACAGAGAACTTATTTACCTTGGAAGTGTGCTCACAGGTAAACATAACAGTGATACAGAAGTCCTTGCATGAATCAACCGCGCCACGGCCTATTTTGGACGTTTCAGATCCAAAGTCTTTGAAAACACCAACATGAGAATCAAAACAAAGGTATGAGTATATACGGCTGTATGTCTCTCCACCCTCTTATAGGGTGCTGAATCCTAGACTATCGACCAGCGTCACATCTAACAGCATCAGTCGCTTCCCATCCGATGCTTGCAACGCATCCTAGAGACTCACATGGAAGGATGAAGTCACCATTCACAAGTTCTCCAGCGGGCTCAGTCAGCCAGCATAGAAACCAAGCTGGCTAAAATCAGCTCAAACTGGTCTGACACGTGTCCCGCATGTCTGAGCACCGCCTCCGCCGCCAGGTTCTGTATAGCCAACTCTCTGTAGCACGTCGCAACCCAGGAGGTAGGATGAAGAGATATAAAGGTCATAAGAGGACGAACCTGAAAAAGTGCAACAGCATACCAAAAGATCTTAAACCAGTGCATCAGACAGAGACCAATGGTCAGCCCTCTGCAGTGAAGGAACCATTCATCTTGATGAGACTCGGAACCTGACCACAGACGAGCGTAGACAATGGAGGTACAACCAAAACAGAATTATCCCAGCAAATCCGGATTTAATCTGCCTACTGTGTGGATCAGGAATAGTCTGCACACTCATACACGTTGGCACCAAAGACAATGAGAAATAATCCAACTTTGTGGATAAAGTAGGCGTTATCTTCTGCAGCAGGACAGATTGAAAATGTGTGTGTGTGTGTGTGTGTGTGTGTGTGTGTGTGTGTGTGTGTGTGTGTGTGTGTGTGTGTGTGTGTGTGTGTGTGTGTGTGTGTGTGTGTGTGAGGAACCACTGATATATCTTTAGTACTAGCATTCTGTCTGTTCCAGCCTTCATAGCAATTTTTGTGTGTGTGCCTGTGTAATTTTCCCCTCCTTTTTTTTTCTGTCACCTGGACACTTTCTTGTTTTTTCCCTCGAATCTGGCCACTTAGAGAGAAGATAAAGCTATCAATAACTCACCTGTTGCAATATGGACTGCACCCTAGGTAAAATATAAACGTCCCTCAACTCCCTCTGTGTCCCCTCCCATCTCCCGAAAAACAGGATATTGGATTGCGGGAGAAGGGATAATTGATTCTGTATTCACTTGGGTGAACGTCCACTTGATCCTGCAGCAACAGTGATGACAATAATTCAGGAATAAGGTTATAGAGTCAGGTGGTGGCAGAAAGCGTGGGGAGGGGGCATGCATATGTGAACCAAGGATAAAGGGGACGCGACCCGAAAGAGATTGAGAACCTCTGTTTTATATCTAGGACTGGTTGTACAAACTAATTCGTCATTCGAACCTGAAATGCGTAACGAATACAGCCGGGCTGCAGCGTGTCTGGTGGACAAAATAACACATTACTGGGCACTTGACAATTGTCTTTAAAGTGAAATCAATGAGTTTTCTCAGCCATGACGCACTACTTATTAACATGGACAATGACCGAACCACTGGAAACAATGTGGAGATGTGGCCTGAGAGGTATGGAAAATTCAGTGCTAGGAATCAGTATAACGATAGGAATGAAAAAGCCTGGTTGGGAATCGACTGTAGCAGAAGACATAATCCATCCATCCATCCATCAGCCAATCCTATGTTGCCCCATGAGGGGCATACGAGCCAGGGCTAGGCAGTTGGTCCTGACATTCAAGATGAGAGTGACCAGCCTCACTCATCCCTGAGTGGCATTACATGAGCAATCAACCCCAACCATCCCTTGGATATAAACCTTCACCGGCTCAATCCGATTGGAGCGCAATAATTACTCACTAAACCAGCAGGTGCCAAAATTTGGTTATATGGTTACCACCCAGCGTAGTAAATGGTTTCCTGGTGTACAGGAAACCATTTAGCTTGTCACTTAGTTTAGAGCCACCCACAGGCAGACGGAAGAGGAAAAAATGAAGGAAAGAAAGACAGAAGAGGGAGCGTAAAGTCACCTGTAGGCAGAAGGACTGAGGAAAGACTGAAGGAAAGAAAGACAGAAGAGAATGGAAGGAAAGAAGGATGGAAAGAGGACAGGGCAGACACCCGAGAGCAGCACTACATCAAGTGAGTGGATGGTGAGCGCCCCCATCTACCACAATAGTAGACATAAGCTCAACAAAAAACCCGAAATGTCATTGGCCGAGTCATATTTGTAGAAGGCACGACATGTAGACAAAGGATGGAATAAATTGGGTAATAAATGATTCAAGCAGATCAAGAGCAAGACCAGCAATTAGGTGGTGTGATATATATATATATATATATATATATATATATACATGAGCCTCTGTGGTACAGTGGTAGAGTGTGCGTTTCGTACACGGGTGAACAAGGGTTCGCACCCCGCCAGGGTAATAAACTTTGGGAGTGATCACCCGGCCACGTACTAAACTGGCGGACACAAAGGGGTGCTGTCGTTGAACCAGTGTCGCTTACTATAAAGTATGCTTGCACCCAGTCGGATTGCGCCGGCCGATTACACTTAGTTCACAGACTACACATACATCCAAAGCCACTACAACACTACAAGTACACTTACAGGCACTTCTCACCCTACATACAATCTCTACCAGACAGCCTAAGCCACTTGGTAGAGATACATTGGCTGTATCATCCCGACTTCGGTCGGGATAGGCCGGTCCTGCAGGGGTGCTGGGCGAGGCATGGCACTGGGTGGGTACTGGGCGTACCGCCCTCCGCCTATCGGCTCATAGTCGCGAAGCTCATAGGTCCCTAACCGGGGGTTCCCTACTTATAAAGACTTGGAAATTCCCAGTTCTGTCCAATATTCCGGACACCGGGCTCCAATGTGATATATATATATATATATATATATATATATATATATATATACAAGAGATATAGAGTCCGAGACAATGAACAAAGAGCGACGATAAAATCAGAAAATTCGCTAGAGATCTTAGGGGTTTGAAATGGAAGGAAGTAGCACAAGACTGGGTAAGTGAAAACGTTTGGAGGAGGTTTATGACATGATGTGGAATGTTACGGGCTAATGATGATGACGATGAACCTACTGTATATACCTGTATATGGAAGTGTGTGTGTGTGTGTGTGTGTGTGTGTGTGTGTTGAGATCAAATAACAATACAAAATTATAAGAGTAAAAGGAGAACACAGAAGACATAACTAAGCATTGGTATTTAAAGAAATGGAGGAGAAAAGCATAAAATGACATGTGAAGAAAAGATTAAAAAAATAGACGGGAAGCTAATATAGTAGAACACATAGCTTGCGTACAAGGGATGAGAAAGACGGTAGAAAAGGCAGATATTAATAGAAAGAATGTAAGAATGGTACTTATAAAACAAATAAAAAATTATTAATAAAGGACTGCCCACCTATGTAGCCTGAAGTCTGACGAAGGTTTAATGGTTACCCAGTTTTGTTGTAACAGTGTTTATTCACTATTTTTGTGGTAGTAGTCTGTATATATACTACATATCAAGCAATATCTGACCTAAGTATATAAAATGTTGCTTAGGTTATCCAATAATAAGAGTAAAAAGCTTCAAGAGTTCTATATGCGGATGTGTGATGAAGAAACGGCAGCGTAAAAGGGAGACCAGGAGAGATAGGGAGGGTCTAGTTGTAAAATCGAGTTGGATTTCATCTACGATTGATAACACAAAAAATGTATTGCATGTCAGATTCAGAACAAAGGAGGGCAGTGAAGGGAGAGGGGCCAGCAGCTGAAAAGAGAGAGGGAGGGGAAGAGATTGTGAAGAAAAACAGGAACCTAGGCGAGATATACTGTCACAACAAGGCTGACAGGAGGAACAGAGACAGACAGGTACACAGAAAGACAGAGAGACACAGTGTCAGAGAACGGTGCAGGTATATATAGCCAAATATGAGACAAACTGAAAACTGAAAGCAAAACACGCCGTATCACCTCAATGAAACTAATGCATCATCTCGAAAAAAAAAAAAAAGTAAATAAACAGAAGCGATCCCGCCAAAGAAGACACGACAAAGAACAAACAAGGGAAATACTAAATTACTGAAAATGAAATAAACATGTGGTTGCCTAAGAGAAACAGATGAGTCATTAGAAGTGCCTGGTGACCTGAGCAGATCAAGAGAACTTTACACTGCACTAGTGACTTACATGAAATATTTAACTGGTATTAAAGAATGGTTATGCAAGACTCACCACACAGGTGAAGGAGGGCTCACAAACATCAGGTCTCTCTCTCTCTCTCTCTCCATACAGGCTTTCAACTGATCTCTCCCCTTCGCCTCATCCCCATCTCCCCTTTCATCCCAGGAGTTACATTTTCTCATACTGTGCTGCCTCTCTCACTCTCTCCTTGTTATTTACTCCTGTCTCTTTTCTAGTACCCATTATTTTTTCTCCATCCAGCCGTTGCTTATTTCCCTTTTTCTGTGCCTCACGTACGAACTTTCTACTTTTTTGTTGTTCTTCTACATCCCCTTCTGGCTGTAAGCGTTATTCATCATTTTTGTCAACCAGGCTGTCTCGACATATGCATTGCCTGTCATATGTTATCGAACCTTTCTCTAAGCCCTTCAGGTCTACCTTTTCATAATTTTATCTCATTTTTTTTTCATTTTATTTCGGGGTGTACCTATTTTGTAAATCCTTTTTGCATATTGTCATAATTACGCGACCCCTTCGCCCATTTCACTCTTACTGCTATTTCTGCCATCAGTGTCTTGCCTCACAGACACAATGAATCGCATATTGTTGTGTGGAACGTTAGCTAGTCTGGTAGATCCGAGAATTTTGCAAGCTTCAATTTAATTCCAGCTGCACCGTTTCATAGAGGGTAATAAGTCCGTAATGATGATGATGATGATGATGATGTTGTTGTATCCATTTCAGCTTCAACATTGTAGCTGCAGTGCTTCCACGTCTGTCACAACTGCCTGGCTCTTTCTTCTCATCCATCTTTTCTCCATCCCGCCTTCTATTACCTCACTCCCTAAAACAGTTTTTGTAAACATATGTTTAACATGCAAACCTGCTGTCAAGGTGTCAAGATTTATTTTTTCGCCATTTCCATCTATTGTAGGTATTTATATTTACTTTCCATCCTTCAGCAGTCTTTCCTTCTGTCTTACTCGAGATGATTAACATTTCCTTCTAAACCTCACCTTATTTTATCACGGGTTCCCATTTTCTCTTTTTTACTGGGGGAATACTGTCCGTGTTAATTTGTTTATGTTTTCCTGTAGCCACCCTCTTGTTTATGTTATTGTTACATGCTCGTCTTCGTTTTCCTTTCTTTCTCATTTTTTAAATAATATTCCTTGGGTATTTGTGTATATGTCATCTCTCCTTCATCCTTCTTGTTCTTCTTCATCTCTCTCTCTCTCTCTCTCTCTCTCTCTCTTTTCTCGTTCATTTTATTTCCAGTGCTGTTTTTTCTTTTCACTCTCCACTACGTGTTCTACAGTACTCAGTGTTTCTGTAACTCTTCCAGTACATCCCATTTCTTTCCATGTGTATCAAAAGGGGTGACACTTGCCCTCAGCTGCCTGTTCCCTCTGTCTCAGTAGCAGCCTGATGTTGGAAATATTAGCATCCTCACTCAAGAAGCAACAGTGAGTATTATATTTTGAACTGTGTGTGTGTGTGTGTGTGTGTGTGTGTGTGTGTGTGTGTGTGTGTGTGTGTGTGTGTGTGTGTGTGTGTGTGTGTGTGTGTGTGTGTGTGTGAACAAAATATTTCGATTTCATCTGAATTAAAGCAACCTTGGTGGAACGGTTGGAGGACAGCGAATTAGTTTTTTCTTTTTTCAGTAACACTGAGTCAAGGGTCAAGGTTACAGGACTACTGTAGGTAAACCTTTGACCTAGCAAGATCAACTGATGTAGTTTTTATCTAATTTTGACTAAAACTGGGGGACGGGTTGGTGGTAAGGCATGATGATGTGATGGAATTAAAAAAAAAAAACTATAAATCAAAGGTCAACGTTACAGATCAAAGTCACATTTCTGCTCGTGTGCGTGACTATTAACCAAAATAAGTTAGTTTCGCTTCGATTTTAACCAAACTAGGTTGATGATTGGCCAAGCAATAGACCTATATTACTTTTTTTTTACAATAATAGAACAGAGGAAGAAAAAACAAATGAATTAAAAATAATCTATACACCAGATTACTGGTATCCCCCATTTATTAAAAAAAAAAAAAAAAAAAAAAAAAATTAACAGCTGTAGGTTGAAGTTTAGGGGAGAACAAGTCTGGGGAAGTGAATTACAAAGAGATGCAGTTCGGGGAATGAAAGATTTCTAATAGGTGGAAGTTCCGCAATATGGCAGTGTGCCTGTCCAATCATGAGAGCTACCAGATGCCCGTGTAGCAAAGGGGAAGGCATGGAGAAGTGGCACAATGGATGCAACTCCGTCTGAGCATTTGCTATAAAAGTATCTGTAAAATAATGCAAGGGAGGTAACATTGCCTCTTTACCTGTAGAAGAGGTAGTTTATTTGTTATTAATAATTCTAACAGCTTTGTTCTAAATCTTGTCTAGTTGCTTAATGGAAGATCCCCACATCCCCTCCACAAGAGTGAGTGATATTCCAGCTGAGAGCACAGATGACTCTTTTAAACTATAGCCAACTGCTCGTCAGTTAAGAAGCTTCCAACTCTGTACATTAATCCAAGTTTCTTTGGGGCGGTTTTAGTAAGTGATCTGACATAAGAGATCCAGCTGAGGTCATTGTTAAGTGAAACACCGTAAATTTTAATACTTTTGGAGACAGGAATATTAGTAGCATTTAAGGTAATATAGGAATCTGACAAAATCTCCTTATCAGTGAATTGTATATATTTTGTTTTACTAGCAGTATATGAGACTTTTTTTTTTTCCCATTCAGTGATCCTAAATGAGTCTTGATTAATGGAGATAGCTGTACTGAGCTGTGAGTTAGAGACATTAAACTTTGTGAGTGGGTGTTTAAGCGTGAATGAACTGTGATGTGTTGAGTCATCAGCATATGAATGGATGGGATTATGGGTGGCTGATAAAGAGATCTTTAAAATGAATTAGAAATAGGCTTGGAACCAGAACTGATCCTTGTGGCATGCCGGTGTCAATTGAGTGGAAATTGGAATATACATCATCTACTTTTACCCTCATCTTTCTGTCACTGAGATATGAGGATATCAGAGGAACAAAAGACGTTAGTCCATAGCAAGGGAGTTTGGATGGATAGCAGAGAATAGTGCCACACTCTGCCAAAAGCTTTGGAAATATCAAGGGCTACTGCATAAGTTTCTCCATGTTGGTCAATTGATTGATGGATGATGCGAGTCAGGAGATTAAAGTATATCAATGGTGGCTCTTTCGTCGTGAAAATTGTACTGTCTATCACTAATTACCTCGCCCGGATGGAGTCCTCGAGATATTATTTTTGGTCAGCTTTCTTTGTTTGTTTGTATGCTTGTTAGCAACATTACGGAAAAATGGTTGAGTGCAATTACACGTGGGCACTGGTCCCAAAAGAAAATAACTAAATTTTGGAGAAGTAACTGAGTGACTTTTTAAAGGTCAAAATCAAGCTCGTGTATTTTCAGAGAGCTGTAACTTGAAAAACTGGCAGAAGCTAGAGATATTTATAATTATGAACATAAAGGGACTTGTAAAATGGGCTTTCATTTGGCACCAAGACCTTTGTGGATGAAAGGATGCGAAGATGTATATTGGATGCAAGAGTTTATAGAGGTTGGGGGAGTGGACTTTCTGACCACTACTTGGTGGTGGCCAGAGTTAAAGTTCAGGTAAGATGGAGGAATAGAAGAAGGGAAAGACGAGAGGAAGGAGTAGTTGCAAGGAGAGTGGAAAGGTTACAAGAGGATGAGAAAAAGGCAGAGTATAAGAGAGAAGTGGAGGAACGATTGGGCAAATATGAGTTGGAGCAGATGGGGGACGTGGAAGGTGTGTGTAGAATATTTACAGAAGAAATATGTGCAGCATGTGATGTGGTGTGTGGAAGGAAGAGAAGACGGAGGGGTGCAAGGAACAGCATGGTGGACTGAAGAGGTGAAACGGGCTGTGGCACAAAAGAAGAAAGCATACAATGAATGGATGAGAAATAGGGACGTGGAAGAAGTTGAGAGGCGGAAGAGAGAGTTATATGTAGAAAGGAAGAGAGAGGTGAAAAGATTAGTAAGAGAGAGTAAGAAAAGAGTGGATGAGGAATTTGGAAGGAATTTGAGTGTAAATTGGAGGGACTGTAAGAAAATGTTCTGGAAAGAGGTGAAAAGAGTAAGACAGGGTGGAAATGAAGTTAGCAGGGGAGTGAAAGATAAAAATGGTAGATTACTAGTGGAGAAGGGAGAAAAAGTGAGCAGATGGAGAGAACACTTTAAGGAATTGTTGAACGTGGAGGATGGAAGTAATACAAGTATAAGTGGCTGGGGAATGGCTGGGAGAAGGAGGGAGGTGAGAAGACAGGAAGAAATCAGTAGGATAGAAGTTGTGGAAGCAATGAAGAAAGTTAAATCAGGGAAAGCCCCAGGAATTGATGAAGTGTGTGGTGAAATGTTGAAGCATGGGGGAGAGATAGTAATAGAATGGATGTGGAAGATGTGCAGATTGGCCTGGGAGGAAGGTAGAGTCCCGGAGGATTGGAAGTCAGGTATAATTATTCCCTTGTACAAAGGAAAAGGGGAAAAAGAAGTGTGTGGTAATCATAGGGGCATTTGTCTTCTTAGTATAATAGGAAAAGTGTATGGTAGGATACTTATTGACAGAGTTAGAGAAAGAACAGAGAAATTAGTTGGAGAAGAACAGGGAGGCTTTAGGAAGGGAAGAGGTTGTGTAGATCAGATATTCATTCTCAGATCTTTAGTGGAAAAGTTTCTAGAGAAGGGAAAGAAGTTGTATGCGGCTTTCATGGATTTGGAGAAAGCATATGACAGGGTGGATAGACTAGGATTGTGGAAAGTGTTAAGAATATATGGAATAGATGGGAAGTTGTTGAATGCTGTGAAGAGTATGTACGATGGTGCGAAGGCTGCAGTGTGTGTGGATGGTGAACTAAGTGAATTTTTCTCTTTGAAAGTTGGGTTGAAACAGGGATGTGTCATGTCTCCATGGTTGTTCAATCTGTACATGGATGTGGTAATAAAAGAGGTACAAGGTAGGGTAGTGGATGTTGGAGTGGCCCTGGTGAGAGAGGATAGTGTTTGGAAACTCCCTGTACTGTTGTTTGCAGATGATACCGTGTTGTTGGGTGAAGACGAAGGAGAGCTGCAAGGCTTGGTGGATGAGTTTGAGAGAGTGTGTAGGAAACGGAATCTAAAGGTGAATGTAGGGAAGAGTAAAGTGATGGTCTTTGAGAGAGGTGAAGTCAGTGAATGTACAGCGAGGTTGGATGGTGAGGAATTGGAAAATGTGAGTACGTTTAAGTACTTGGGTAGTGTGATGAGTAAGGATGGAGGTTTGGAGGGTGAAGTGCTTGAAAGGGTACAGCAGGGAAGAAAGGTTGCTGGTTCTTTGAAAGCAGTGATAAGAAACAGGGAAGTGAGCATGGAAGTGAAAAAGTTACTACATGACAGTATTGTGATACCAACTCTAACGTACGGAAGTGAAGCGTGGACGTTGTTGGAAGGACACAAGTCAAGAGTGAGAGCCGTGGAAATGAGTTATTTAAGAGGAGCCTGTGGAGTCACATGGAGAGACAGGCTGACGAATGAGGATATAAAGGAGCGTTGTGGTGTTGATGTGGATGTGATAGGAAGCGTTATGAGGAACACACTGAGGTGGTTTGGCCATGTGGAGAGGATGGAGGGTGAAAGACTGACGAAGAGAGTGTATGTGAGTGAGGTGGAGGGGGAAAGAGGGAGGGGGAGGCCGAGGATGAGATGGAGAGATGGGGTGGAGAGGTATATGAGAGAGGGGGGTGTGAGTTGGGAGCAGGGGAGTGAAATGGCGGGGGACAGGGCGACTTGGAGGCGATTTGTTTGTGGCCACCCCAAACGGGATTGAGGCGTCTGGCAATAGATAGATAGATAGACCTTTGACCTTGAATGACTTTAAATAGTCAAACTCAAGGTCACGGATATTCTGGGGGATTTAACTCTAAATGGGTTGAAGATGGATATTTATTATCAATATATAGGAAATCCCATATGGGTTTTCATTGGTACCTTGAACTTTGACCGTAAGTGACCTTGAAAGACCAAACTAAAGGTCACGGATATTCATGGGACTATAACTCAAAACTCGTTGAAGATAGAGATATTTACTATTACCACAATATGGGAAGTCTCATGTGGGCTTTCATTTGGCAGCATGACCTTTGACCTTGAGTGACCTTGAAAGGTCAAATGCAAGCTCACGGATTATCAGAGGGCGTAACTTGAAACCATTTTGGCCATTACCTTTGACTTTACTTGTGTACCATACTGACACTAAATGCAGAAACTAGTCAGTATTTTACAGCAATAAAATAACTGCTGTCAGGCGAGGTTTGTTGTACCTGGCACCACTTGTTAAGTTACTGGATTCAAGATGTTTAACTAAGTGCTTATTCATCATGATTTCAAATTCTTTACCAAGAGAAAATGTGATAGTTATTGGTCTGTAATCAGAGGCACCAGAGGAACTTCCTTTCTTCGGAAATGAGTGGATATTGGCTTCTTTCCAAGAATTAAGGAAAGCAGGATTACGTATGCATAGTCTGTATAATTTGGCTTGAATTGATGCAAGTTCTGGAGTGCATTATTTTAAAACAGTTGGAGGTAATCCATTAAGACTGGAGCTTTGTTTGTAGGTAAATTGTCTAGGATGGATTTTATGTATCTAGTCTGTATTTTTAGTAAAGCGATTTCGGGAGAGCCAAGTTCTTCTAATGTGGCATTCTGGCTGACTTCCTCTAACGTAGAAATTCTGGCAAATTTACTGGCAAGGATATTCGTTTTACTATGCGGGTCATTTGTAATGTTACCGCCCGAAGATTTTAGTGGGGGAATGGATGATGACTTGTTAAAATTATTATTGAAAGAACTGAGAGTTCACCAGAATATTCTATTATCATTAGGACTGTTAAGTAGTTTCGATGCTTGGTTGTGAAGAAAGTTTAACTTAGCGAGATTTATTACTGCTTTCGCATGGTTTCTAGCAATTTTATAGGTGCTGAGTGATTCAGATTTTTTTCTTTTTTTAATAATGAGCTATATGCTAATGATTTCTGTGCCGTTGCTCTGGCACAATTGCTATCGAACAATTTTGAGGAGTCTGATCTTTTCTTGAACTATTGACTTGGTATGAACAATTCCATACCAGTTTGTTTTCAATCATTAATGTGTGTCTGGGTAGAATTGATCTCACTAGAGAAGAGAGATTGCCATGGAATGTCAACAAGATATTTTTTTAATCCATCCCAGTCTGCCCTGTCAAAGTACTATCGGGTCATCCTGACAGGTGATGTCCTATGGCAGGCTGAATGTAAACAGCTTCTGTCCGATTTAGACCAAATTTTGCGGAACGGCTGAGGACAAAACAGGAAGAAAGGATTCGATTATGAGCTCAAACAGTTAATGGTTAAAGCCACAGGGGAAAATTACATTCCAGTGTTATATTGCAAAGTCAACTCAAACATTTTTTAAAATCTGACGAGCTAGACTTCGTGAAAGGGTTAAAGGTCAGGCAAGAAAGAAGAGATTTAAATTTTAGAGCAATCAGTTGAAAGTCAAGGTCTCAGGGCAAGGTGTATGAACAAAATAAAACACTTTTCATCATCCAAGAGGTTCAGTCAGAGATCAAGGTGAATTAGCAAGGTTAATTTAAATAGTGTTTATGTGAAGGATGATAAAATTTGTGGAAGAGATCAGGAAAAAAATATCGAAATTGAGAAGACTAGTTCACATTTCAAAGTCACTGGGCAACATCAGCTCAAAAAGTTGAGATCTGATTTGACTAAAGTAGCTGAAAGCATTCAGTGGTAAAACAAGAATACAGTAATTTGATCTTGAGAGAAATATGTCGAAGGTCAGTGTCACTGGGTAAGGTCAAATATTTCGTCCTTTAACCAGTTGGTGGGCTCGGGTGTTGCACTCTCTGTGTGTTCATCTCTCTCTCTCTCTCTCTCTCTCTCTCTCTCTCTCTCTCTCTCTCTCTCTCTCTCTCTCTCAAACACGCAATTTTTCGTCTCCATCTAACATCCTGGCATCGCCTCTCCTCCGGCCTTGTATATACAGCGGTTTTTTTTGGCCGCCTCACTATTCGAGGAGAACACAAGGCTCAGGCTTTCCGAGCTCCTCCCTTCTTTTTACGCCGCCACTTCATTCCTTTACGTTTTTATGCTAGCTTCTGTCTTCACCTAATGTGTGTGTGTGTGTGTGTGTGTGTGTGTGTGTGTGTGTGTGTGTGTGTGTGTGTGTGTGTGTGTGTGCGTGTGTGTGCGCGCGAGCGCTCATTATAATTATCGTCATTGCCATCGTCCTACTGGTCACCACTTCATCATTCATCTATCATACTGAATTACTTTCGCACACCAATATTATCACTGCACCCTTGGTTACTTCAAAGTGTTCGATACACCATTTCAGCCATTATCATTTTCATCCCATATCATCGCATGTATTGATCTATCACTACCAATGTACTTCAAGTTACCATAATACACATACTTGTAGTTCGTCACCAATCCCAGCCACTCCACCATTCTAACTTCGCATGTATTGTGATTTTTATGCTTCCTCTATCAAAATGATCACCATAATGAGACAGTATATATGACACAAGTACCCTGAAATTAAAATCTTCATTCTACAGTTACGGCAATGGTTTGCTCTAAACCTTTTCACCACAATCACGATAACCACCACAGTAAATCTTGTCATATGATCACAGGCCCACACATAGATCACTGTCACATACCTCCAACCAGTAATTCAGTCAATGTGACTACACACACACACACACACACACACACACACACATATATATAACTATATATAGATAGATAGATAGATAGATAGATAGATAGATATAGATATATATATATATACAATATTTCTGTCTCTGCCTGTCTGTCTGTCTGTCTGTCTGTCTCTCCCTCTCTCTCTCTCTCTCTCTCTCTCTCTCTCTGTATATATATATATATATATATATATATATATACAGTCTCTCTCTCTATATATATATATCCACCGACACCCAACGCATATATACTACAACTGTACACAGCCAATCTACAAACAAGACCTTATACCAGTTACCTAAACATTGTTCACGTGAACCGTTCTTTATTTATTATAAATGAAAGATATAATCCAATGTTCTCAGAAGTACTACCATTTGCTTGTAACTTTCGCATGTACACTCAGTCTTAACCGATAAAACACTTCAGGTTCCACATACACTGCCAGAAGTACAGATTACCCATCCCATTCCCACTTCGGAAGAATGAGGAATGGATACCTGTTGATACCACCATAGCTACGAGGATGAAGTCCGTACCTGCAGTAGCCTTCATGGAGACACAGTTTTACGGTTTGTCACATGAGTTTTATTTTATTTTATTATTTTTTTTTTTTCCGTTTTCTTGAGTTTCTACCATTTTGGTCTGGTCATTCATTTTATCCTCCTTCTATAAAACACTTAGCATAGCCCCTCTGCCCACGTGTCTCTCCTGTCCAATTCCCATTTAATTACAAACCCCGTTCTCTTCATCTCTCGAACTTTCCATAAAGTCCTCCAAGAATTTTGTCTTTTATGTCTCGATTAAAAATGAAAAATGATACTGGTGCCGACGAGGAAACAGCGTGGCTTGTTCGCTGTGTGCAGTGTACCTGAAGTTGCTGAATATAAAAAATTTATTAACTCATCTGACACATCTTTCCAAAGCCAGGTGATTCAGATGAGTACTGATGAACTGAACCAAGTAATGCTACTAGACTTCACTACTGGAGAACGCAGTGCTAAACATTGTACATATCTGTATCTATATCCATCTATCTATCTATCTATCGCAGAAAAATAATTGTTCTAAAACAAAATCAATTCTCCTTCACGCAGAAATAAACTAGAAACGGCATACAAAGTATATATCAGTTAACTGTAAAAGGTGTAGGAAACCAGCCTTCCTATGAAAACTAAAACCTCCGTCGGAGAGCCAGAGGTTCCTCCAAGCATCTATGCAGACAGTAGGACCATCCGTTCCCCTATGCCTATCAGGGAACCTCTGACAAAGGTCCCCCAGACTCAGACACTCGACCAGCAAGTGATGGACAGTAAAGGAAGAAGGCAAATATCACAATACAGTTGATTCTTAGCACACATCTGAAATCCATGATTCAGCTGTGAGTGCCCAGTGCGAAGCCAGGCTATAGCCACCTCCAATAGCCAAGGCAAGGAAGGGAAAACCCTTGGTAAAACCATTTTCTGAAAAACCTCCTTTAATTTAATATGAACAACAGCTTACCGTTGTCTCTGTCAACAAGTGAATAGCAGACTTCAATGAAGGTGTCATATCGGAAGCAGAAAGTGGGTAGCTGGCAAAGGGTTGCCGTGAAGAACCAGCATTAGCTAATGCATCTCGCTTCTCATTGACTTCCACACCAACATGAGCAAAAACACAACAAAACTGGATTAGATTACCACGTCTCTGAATCAGGAAAAGCCACTCGAGAACGGTAAGGTCAGGGGTGAGCTGAATTAAAAGACAAGGGCCAAAAGGGTACTATGATAATCACTAAAAACTGTAAAAGAAGCCTCCTCGTGTGTTAAAATCAGCTGAAGAGCTAAAACGACAGCAGTTAGTTCTGCAAAAAAAAATTGAGGTATCTAGAGGAAGACTTCCCCCCGCCTCACAAAATTTGGGGAAACCGACCCAAACCATACACCAGTGTTTGGATTCGCATCATCTTTATATACAGAGACGTGCCTTTGTGAATGGATGAATGATCCAAAAGTAGCTGATGGAAAGAAGACAAAATACTTACCTTTAATATCTCTCCTCACCTGCTCCTCTGAAAGGAACCATGGAACGATCCGTGGGAACTTGACAGGGCAAACATGCTCCGGAGAGAGACCTAAATCTACCATAATCTGCTTGAGTCTATACTCAAAGGGATGCCGTGTATGAGGATGAGTATCACAATACTGAAAAAATTACTTCTGTGATGCACTAACTGTACGTGAGCCTGGTATAAGTTTCACATGTTGTCAGTAAAGAATGATCAACGACTTACACTGTAGATCTGAGACACGCCAGCCTCCACCAACAAGCTAGAAATCGGGGAGGACCTGAAAGCGCGAGTACCAAGTTGCGAGTACCAATATGATGCACATGATCGAGAACACTAAGCCGCAGTACAGCAGCAGAGCAGCACATATCGCAACCATAGGCAAGTTTAGATCTCAGTAAGGCTTGACAGAGATGCAGGAGCTCCTTCCATTCACCACTCCATGCGGTGTGAGATAGTACCCTCAACAAGACCATTGTTTGCATGCAAGACACTCGTGGAAATTTCAAATGTGGAACCCAACTAAACCGACAGTCAAAAATAAAGCCAAGGTACTTGGTCTCCTCAACGCACTGTTGCTGGTGCTCTCTTGGAAATAAGTCAGGGTCTGCGTGAAGCCCCTTTACTTTTCAGATGTGCATAACTACAGTTTTGCTTCAAGAAAAACGGATCCTCTCTGGTCCGCCCAGCTGCATTCTCCTCTCAACTGCACATATCCAGTAGCAAGCAAATGATTTTGCTAGGTCATCCACGTAAAGGGAAGAAGATACTCACTCAGGCAGGAAATCTATTATTCCATTGATTTCAACAGCAAAATAGGGAACACTGAAACCAATCCCCTATGGAACACCTTTCTCCTGAAGTGGAGGGACAGAGAGTGAGGAGCTCACCCGGACTTCAAACCTGTAGTTTGACAAGAAGTCATAAAGGAGCATGGCAGGCAGCTACAAAGCTGCCAGAGCAAAGACCCAGAAGTCCCTGGCATTTAACTTTTACTTAAAATAAAAAGGATCTGAATCCCTTAGTCAATTTAAAATTGCTAGAAGCCATGCAAAAGCTGTAATAAATGTCGCTAAATCAAACATTCTTCACAACCAAGGATCAAACAATTGAACAGGCCTAATGACAATACAAAATGCTGATCAACTCTCATTTCTGTCAATAATAACTTAGGCAAGTCATCACCCATTCCCTCACTAAAATCTACAGACGGTAACACAATAAATGACCCGTGTGGAAAAACGAACATCCTTGCCAGTACATTTGCCAGAAATTCTACCATAGACGAGGTCAGCCAGAACGTCCCTGTACTAGAACTTGACTCTCCCGAAATTGCTCCACTTAAGATACTGATTAGATACGTAAAATCCATCCTAGACAATTTACCAAACAACAAAGATCCAGGTCCACATGGAGTTCCTCCGATTGTTTTCAAAAAGTGTTCCCCGGAACATGCTTCTTCTCTAGTTAAATTATTCACACTATCCCTACGTACTTCTTCATTCCCTAATTCTTGGAAGAAAGTCAATATCCACCCAATTCCGAAGAAAGGAAGTTCATCTGACCCCTCTGATTGCACACCAATTACTATCACATCTTCCCTTGGTAAAGTATTTGAGATTGTAATCAATAAGTACATAGTTAAACATCTTGAATCCAACAACCTAATTAGTGATAGACAGTATGATTTTCACCACGAAAGATCCACCCTTGATATACTCATTCTGTTGACTCATACCATCCATCAGTCAACTGACCAGCATGGAGAAACCCATGCTGTAACCTTTGATATTTCTAAAGCCTATGGCAGACTGTGGCACTGTTCCCTGCTATCCAAACTCCCTTGCTATGGCCTATCATCTTTTGTTCCGCTGATTTCCTCATATCTTAGCAATAGAAAGATAAACGTAGATGATGTATATTCCAATTTCCAGACGATTAATGCCAGAGTGCCACAAGGATCAGTTCTGGCTCCAAACCTATTCCCAGTTCATATTAATGATCTCTTATCTGTTACCCATAATCCCATCCATTCATATGCACATGACTCAACACTTCACAGTTCATTCACAATTAAATACCCATATACAGAGTTTAATATCTCTAACTCACAACTCAGTACAGCAATCTCCATAAATCAAGAGTTCTAAAACTTCTGAATGGTGACAAAATAACTTTGTCCCATTGAATGATAGTAAAACCAAATATATACAGTTAACAAATAGACAGATATTGCCTGATCCCTATATTACCTTCAATGCTACTAATATTACTATATCTAAAAGTACTGAAATTCTCGGTGTTTCACTTAACAATCCCCTTAGCTGGACCTCTCATGTTAGATCACTTTTTTTTATGCAAGAAAGAAGGAACCAAAGGCCAGGAGCCCAGAAGCTGTTCCTTCCAAGAAAAAAACTCAATACAAAAGAGAGCCAAATTCAAGGTCCGTTCATTTCGAGATGCCTGGACACACTGCATTTGAAAGACTGGAGATCATAGGAAGAAGGAAATACAGACAAGGAGACAGTTCCAGAGTTGACCTGTTGCATAAATGAAGGACTGGGAGTAACGGTTAACTCTTGCATTAGAGAACTGGAGAGAAAATGGATGAGAGTTATATTGCTAGGCGGGTGCCATGCGCCCATCCTACAGGTGGACGGATGCAAGCAGACAGCTCAAAGGAGCAGTGACCATTGAAGTAACGACAGAAAAGAGATAAAGATGCAACAGTGTGGCTAAGAGACAGGGATTGAAAGGAGCGATTAAGAGGAGGAGAGTTGATGAGATGAATAGCCTTTGACTTGACCCCATTGAGAAGAGCTGTATGTGGGAACCCTCCCCACACATGAGAGTTGTCCTCTAAACAGGGGCGAATAAAACCCGTCTACAAAGTCAACAATTGTGCAGGGGTAAAGAAGGTATGGAGTCGGCTTAGCACACCTAATCTCTTGGAAGCAGATTTTACAAGAGATGCAATATGATTTTTCCAAGATAATTTCCAAGTGAATGAAACCCCAAGAATGTTCAAGGATGATGCAGGATTGAGCTGGATATTATTAAACCTTAGAGGGTACTCCTGTGGAAGATTGTGTCGGGTTGATATGTGCAAAAACTGAGTTTTTGATGCATTTAAAGCAAGATTATTTTTACCCCAGTCAGAGATACGAGCCAAGTCAAATATTAGGTGTGCCATAGCCTCATCCCTCGTTTGTTGAAGTAACTGCTGAGATTGGCATTGCAGGAACCGAATGGAAAGGTGAAGGTTGGAATCATCAGCATGCAAGTGGATAGGGTTAGATGTACAGCTGAGAAGCTCATTGATAAATAAAAGGAAGAGAGTTGGTGATAGGACAGAGCCCTAAGGAACACCACTGTTCATAGATCTAGGAGAAGAACGATGGCCATCTAGAACATTGGCTATAGAACGACCAGAAAGGAAGCTATCGTCGAAGGCACAGATAGAAGGATATAAACCGTAAGAGGGTAGTTTGGAATTTAAAGATTTATGCCAAACTCGATCGAAAGCCTTTGAGATGTCAAGTGCAATGGCAAAGCTTTCGCCAAAGTCTCGAAAGGAGGATGACCAGGAGTCTGAAAGGTAGGTGAGAAGATCGCCAGCGGAGCATCCCTGATGGAACCCATACTGACGATCAGAAAGAAGATTGTGATAGGAAAGATGGTTTAAAATTTTTCTATTAGGAACTGACTCAAGAACTATCGAGACACCGGATGTTAAAGCAATTGGACGATAGTTAAAGGGTTGGGAACGGTCACCCTTCTTTGGGACTGGGTGAATGAGAGCAAACTTCCAGCAAGAAGGAAAGGTACCAGTTGACAGACAAAGGCGAAAGGGGCAGGGTGTATGCACTGAAGCACAGGTCTTGAGGATAACAGGAGGGACTCCATCAGGCCCATATGCCTTGTTAATATTGAGGCCAGTTATGGCAGAAAATACATCAGCTGAAGAAATTTTAATGTCAGCCATGACGAAGTCTGAGGGGGGAAGTGATGGAGGAACAGCACTGGAATCATCTAAGGTGAAACTGGAGGACAAAGATTGAACGAAGAGATCTGCTTTATCAGTAGAAGAAATAGCTACAGAGCCATCAGAAATGAAAAGAGGAGGGAAAGATGATGAGGTAATGTTGTTAGAATGGTTTTTGGCAAGGTGCCAGAAGGAGCAGGAAGAATTCGAGTTGGAGAGCTGAGAGCATTTGGCACGCATGAATTTATTTTTTGCAGTGCGAGGAACAGACTTAGCATGATTCCGGGCAGAAACATAAAGACAATGTGTTTCAGGGGTGGGTTGACTCTGGTACCTTTTATAGGCCCTCTCCTTGTTGCGAACAGCATTAGAATAAGCGTTATTAAACCAAGGTTTTCTTGAATTAGTCAAAGGATATGAGAAAGGAATGTATGCTTCCATGCCCGAGAGAATAACCTTCATAATGTGCAAGGCACACTCAGATGGCTCTCGGACATGGAAGCAATAATCATTCCATGGAAAATCAAAGAAGTACTGCCTGGGGGCCTCCCAGTTTGCAGCTTCAAAGTGCCACAGACGATGTTTCTTTGAAGGGTCCACAGGCCGTACTGGAGCGATAGGACAGGTTAAGGTAATAAGGTTATGATCGGAGGAGCCCAACGGAGAGGAAAGATTAACAATGTAAGGAGAAAGATTAGTTGTAAGGAAGAGGTCAAGTATGCTGGAGGTTTCTCCAAGGCGGTCAAGGATACGGATAGGGTGCTGTACAAGCTGCTCAAGGTCATTAAGGATAGAAAAGATGAAGGCTTGTTCACCAGGTGCGTCAGTGAAAGGAGAGGAGAGCCAAAGGTGGTAGTGAACATTGAAATCTCCTAGAATGGAGATTTCAGAGAAAGTAGACATGGATAGAATGCGTTCCATTGTAGAAGTAAGATAGTCAAAGAATTTTTGATAGATATACTTTGTCAGAGAATGACAGGAAAGCCGAAGCCAGAGCATAGAGAATTCAGAAGAATGAAGTTCAGTAACACAAGAGCAAGATAAATCGTTACGTACATATACGCATCATCCACCTTTGGCTTTGAAATGAGTATAGAGCAAGTAGGAGGAAACAGAAAAGGGTTTGCTGTCAGTTGCCTCAGACAGCTGAGTCTCTGTCAAGAAGAGAAGGTGAGGTTTAGTGGAGTGGAGGTTGTGTTCGACAGAGAGAAAGTTGGAGGAAATGCCACAAATGTTGCAGAAATGAAGAAGGAGTGAGTCAGACAGTGGTTCCAGGCATCTCTCTGAGTCGTCACTGGGAGAGAGGCTGATGGTGGGGGCCTGATTTTCTGATGCCATTTAATTTTCATTTTGAAAAGGAAGTGCAGTGTATACTGTGCATGTAGTTTGGTGAAGACAGAGAAACTTGTACTGGAGAGCATGCTGGCCTACTCTCTGTGTTACTGAAACACTGAAAAGGTTCAGCAAAGGGGGATGGTCAGGAATTAGTCCTGTGGGCTGATGAAACGGAATCTCCAGCTCTCCCTGTCATCAGCTTTCTATCCACCTTGGGAGTACTGCCCTGCTCGATTGGTGCTACAGTCTACTCCTTCTAGAAAGTGCTTCAATGAAATTTGGAATACTGTACACAGTCTGTAACTTCTTCACTGACGAGCAGTTACCAATGATTTACAAGTCATGTGCACCGTCAGCTGGACTATTGTTCATCCTTGTGGAATAGATGTAGAGAGGTTGCACTAAAACAACTAGGCAAAATTCAGAACAAAGCCGTTTGAAATGTTAACACCCCTGCTATTACAAGTAAGCTACCTCCCTTGCAAGTAAGAAGGAATGTTGCCTCCCTTGAATTATTTTATAGATACTTTTATGGCAAATGCTCAAACGAAGTTGCATCCACTGTGCCATCTCCCCATGCCTTCCCCCTCGCTACACGGGCATGTGGTTGCGCTCATGGCTGGACTGTCACACTGTCACATTGCAGAACTTCTGCCTATCAGAATTCGTTTATTCTCCGAACTGAATCTCTTTGGAAGTCGCTTTAACAGAACGGAATCCCCTAAAACTGCAACCCACGGGTGTTCAAGTCCAACTGTTACAGATTTTTTATGAATGGAGGACACTTATAATCTGGTGCATGGATTATTTTTGTTAATTAATTTATTTTTCTTTCCTATGTCTGGTTATTAGAAAAAAAATGCCATGGCATCATGCCATATCATATGCTTTTTCTAAGTCAAAGAACACAGCCACAAGATGTGGAGATGCAAAAGCCTCGCAGATTACTAACTCAAGTCTGATGATGGTGTCTGATCCTTCAAATCCTTCAAAACCCACTTTGTGACGGAGAGAAAAAATAAAGAAAACTATTTTTCTCTAAATACCAAACAAGCCTCACGCTAACCATCTCCTCAAACAGTGTGCACTCACAAGATGTCAAACAATGGGACTAATTAGACACATTAGAATGATCCTTCCTGGCTTAGGTTAAAGCAGGACTGTACCCATCTTCCAGTTAGTGAGCACCATAACTTCATCCCATACTGCATTATAAAAATCTAATAAAAACAACAGAGAACCGTACAGCAAATGGCAAATCATAGCATAAGAATCTCATTAGGTCCAGCAGCAGAATCACTACACTGCTGAAGAGCAACACACAGTGCACGGAGAGTATAAAAGAAAGAAAGAAAAAAAAAACATAGTTTCCCTCCATTAAACGGAAAGGGCATACATAACCCCTCCTGTTGACGATGAAAACAGCTAAATGGTTTGAGGGATTTGACTGAGAAACATTATAAAAGTGCCCCACCAATGCTGAAGCTACCTCAGAGGTGTTGGATACTGAAGATCCCTGATTTTTAAGTACCAGGGGAGGAGAAGGTGAACACTTACCTGTTATATTCCACACAATCTTTCTTCCAGAGCTGTGGTAAAGGTGTGGGTGAGGTGACAGACAAAACATAGATTCTCCACGAGGTGTGACTTGGGTTTTTCAGAACGCACTGATAACAGGCACGTGCTTTCTTATTAAAAAACAGTACACCTGGGTCTGAGAGACCAGGCCACTTTGTGCCACTTACTGGTTTAGCAACTACTATATGCCAGGGACCCTTGTCCTTCTCAATAGCTTCCTAGGTTTGGATGCCGATGCTAAAGGTGGCTGTGTGGTTTTCCAGGTCTCCTTCTGTTTTGGTGTATAACACACTAAAGTATAACACTGGGTCTATGAGACCCAGGTGTACTGGATACGGGGAGCTGAAATTTACTGTTGTGTGATGCAAATTTTTTCACCCTGTGAATTGCCCTCTCCACACCACGAAGACCCTTCATGCCACTAGCTTTGACAGCAGTGCGAGCATCATTGTGTCTTTTCTTTTCCTATGGGGTCCATGTAAACAGAAACTGTAAAGTTTTTTTTCAAAAATTTGCCTAAAATGCTTTTAATATGTTAATTTTAATTGTATATTCATTATTGCATAGTAAATTGAACCAAAAAGGTTGTAGATTTGTCAAGGATTCAGTAAATAAAACACAAGTATTTTTTTTTTTCTATTTTGTGGGTCTGTGAGACCCAGGTGTACTAATGGTGTATAGGCGCAAATAGGTGTACTGTTTTAGGGTACTGAATTAAAAAGACAACTTTTACTTCTTCTATATCTCCTACTAGCATCCTTATAGACATGCCTAGCCAATGCACAATCCTCATTCTTCCAAGGCACAAGTCTTCTGCAATACTTTCCAGACGTTTGAAGAATAGAAGAAAGACCAGCCTGATACACAGTAGATGCGAAATACTGTTCTGCATCATAAGCACTGAGAGTCAGGAACACTACAGTCAAGACTACAGTGTTCCTCATATTCTGCTTAGTCAGCCTTACCCAAACTCCAGCGAGATACATGCTCCACCAGCACAGAGCTGCATGTTTTAATCACAAAAGGGTAATAATCACTATCGTGCAAGTCAGACGAATCCTCACACGAAAAGGTCAACGAACAATCAGGGAAGACCAGTGCACGATCAGTTACAGATGAAGTACCAGCTTGTGCTTGGGTCACCCGACGTTATAAGAACCAGGCCTAATTCCTCAATCAAAAATGCCAGGAAATGACCATGGGAGTTACATACAATAACACCCCACAGAGCATTTGGGCCACCTGAAAGAACAAATGGTCTAGGAATTTGGTCAAGATCGGCACATGAGGCAGGTGCAGATCAAGGAAAATAAAGACATTAAAATATGTAACTCCTCTACTGGTATAACTGAACAGCTAAAACTTGTAAGGGAGAGCAGACAGAGAAAGAGGTGAATGGAATATTTGTACAACCCAGATTTTCTTTTATGCAAGGAAGAGGGACCCAAACGCCATAAGCCCGCAAGATTGTTCCCTCTAAGCAAAAAAAGAAATAAAAAATAAAAAATAACAGACTCAAATTCACGAACTGTTCATGTCAAGATGCCTGGACACACTGCGTTCAAAAGACTGGAGGTCATAGGCAGCAAGAACTACCGACAGTGGAAGGCAGTTCCATAGATAGCTTAATGCATACATGAACGACTAGGAATGACAGTCAGGTCTTTATTAGAGAGTTGGACAGAAAAGGGATGTGAGTTTACTGCTAGACGAGTGATACGCGTCCGCCATAGTGGTGCGGGGATGCAAACAGACAGTTCAGAGGAGCAGTGACGCTGAAGTATAAATAGAAAAGAGATAAAGATGCAACAGTGCAGCGAACAGACCGTGCTTGAAGGGAGAAACTAAGAGGTGAGTTAATGAGACAAAAAGCCTTTGATTCCACCTTGTTGAGAAGAGGTGTATGTGGGGAGCCTCCCCACACATGAGAATTGTTCTGTACACAAGGGCAAAAAGAAAAAAAAAAGCATAATTTCAACACCTGTGCAGGGGTAAGGAATGTATGGAGTCTGCTCAGCATCCTTTACCTCTTTGAAACAGACTTTACAACAGGGGTAATGTGATCTTTCAAAGATAAATCCCCTGAGAATAATTCCCAAGTATGTTGAATTTTGATGCAAAATTGAGTAAGAAATTGTTAAAGATTAGAAAATTTTCCCAGAAAAGGTTTTGATTGGTCAAAAGATAGAAGAACTAAATTTTTGATGCACAGAAAACAACATGAGTACTTTTAGCCCAATCAGAGATATGAACGAAGTCCCACATTAAATGTGCCATAGCCTCATCTCTTGTTTGTTGAAGTAACTGCTGAGATGGATGCTGCAAGAAGCGAATGGGAAGGTGAAAGGCATAGTCTTCAGCGTATGAATGGAGAGGGTTAGCTATACAGCTTAGAATGAATAGAAGGAATAGAATTGGAGATACCATCAGTGTTTGAGTGGACAGGGTTAGATGAACAGTTTAGGTCACAGGTAGAGAGAAAAGAAATGGTGATGGGACAAACCCTTGAGTAACGCCACCATTTATATCTCTAGAAGAATAGTGGCCGTCTACAACAGCAGCTACAGAACGACCAGAAAAGAAGCTGGAGGTAAAAGTACAGATACAAGAATAGAAACCGTGAAAGGGCAGTTGGAAGTAAAAAAAAAAAAAAAAAAAAAAAAAAAGTTAATGCCAGACTCGATCGAAAACTTTGAGATGTCCAGTGCAATGGCAAAGCTTTCGCCAAAGCCCCGAGAGGAAGATAACCAGGAGTCTGGAAAAAATACAGGATATTAAAGCAACTGGAGATTCGTAGACAGTTAGGAATGGCTAGCCCTCTTTCGAGCAGGCTGAATGAGTGCAAACTTCCAAAAAGAAAGAAAGGAACAAGTTGACAGGCAAAGGAGAAAGTATTTACTTTGGCAAGGTGTAAGCACAGAAGCACAGCCCTTGAGAACAAAAGGAGGGACCCCATCAGGTCCATATGCCTTGCTGGTACTGAGGCCAGTGAGGACAGAAACTACATCATTTGAAGACAAAAGGGGATAGGGAGTGATGGAAGAACAGTAATAGAATTTTCAACGATGAAATTGATGGAGAACCTCGAGAACCACAATTCGCAAGACGTAGTGAGTGGAAATTTGTATATCCTTATGAAGAAAGATGCATGTCTCCAACCATAGTTCTGAAGGCAAACACAGAAGGGGTGAAACTCGGACAGGAACAGTTGATGCTCCTCATAACTAGCTCTAACACTCATACTGTTCCACTGCAGACAACGTTTACTGGACCAGCCACAGTTGATTACCTTAAACCCTTAGTGGGAGGGATACTTGACCCACTGGGGCAAGGAACATTTCATTGAGACCATATGGGCTGTTTAATAGTAAGGTTCTGTATATCAGAGCAAGCTGGATTGGCTCTAGGAGGCGGTAGAATAGTTCTAGGTTCCTTAGCATTGTTAGGAAATGTGAGAAGGTGCAGCACTCCCTGCATCAGCGAATTCCATCACATTCATGATAGAAGTAGTGTTAAGCTGCCCTTGACTGGCTGCCCTGGCAAAGAGTTTACTTGGGGAATTGTGTGCCACAAGAGACTCTGAGGACCTATTACCATGTTTTTGTGCGATGGAAGAATTAGTCAGAGGAAGCCTTTGACGAAAAATGTAAAGGAATAATCTATCGGAGTATATGAGCAGACATGGATACTGCTCCTGATAATGTTTCGTTTCCCATGTTGCATGATGAACAGAAGTTGATTCAATCTCTGGTGAAGACTTGATGTTCGATAATAGTGGTGCTTCGTGAAGAGTGCAACAGGCATGTCATAAAATAACAGTGTCAAAAGAGAATGCAGCACAAACTGAACCAACAACTGAAGACGAGGGAACAGCACATTCAGCACCCAAGGAAGCGGAAGCAACATTGGACACTACCACAGTGGATGCATCGTACGTTCTTACAGTAGGAACAATTGGTGGACGAGGACTCACCAAAACTGAAGCATCCGTTACCTCTACGTGGAGACATGCATAGGGCCCTCATCTTATCCTCTGTATATGAAATCCCTGTGCCACGAAGGAAGAGAACCTCCAACCCAAATCTGTTCCTGTCACACCCCTTTGAAGAAGTGGAATGAGACTCACCACAGTGAATACAGGAAGGAGAGAAGGAACACTCTGCAACCTCATGGACATTCCCACATATGATGCAAATTTTTATGATCTCATTAGCAAGATGCCATGTTTTGCAGTTGATGTGACCAAACTGCTGGCAATGGAAGCACCGTCTGAGTAGAGGTACGTACTGCGTCACTTTGCAGCAGTGCCATTCCGCTGTCAAGATATCAGGCAGAGATGGACCATATCAAATGTTACTGTAGGATGTGGGTGGATGTTTCAGAAAAGTGTCATTTAATTTCTTACGAATACTTTCAATCTTCATTACCCCTTGATCAGCTATTTCCCTCTGGAGGACTTCCATATCATTGGCAAAAAGATCTTTGGCACAGACCACGCCATGAAATTATCTCAGTAATGCGGGATGACAGCGTGAGACAGGAAGGGTATCAACATGGGAAATGCGTTGAAGGCATTCACTCTGTGTAGCATTATAAACCTCAACCAGTAAACTGCCACCAGCCCAGGGAACCACATTAGGAGTAGCACCACATGCCCGAACTAGAGGGGCACTCAGTGGAGCGCATCTTTCCAATAAGGGCAACGTAATTTCGAAACAACTTTTCATAATGGGTTAAGTTTTCTCATCACTGATTAGGGTTCCCCCCAGAGGGTTTTCTGGATCCAAAATCTGTAATATGAGAGGGATCAGTCACAAAAGTTTAATCGATTGTTCCCTGGGAAATGGGCTATCTACCCACCAAATTTAGTTCAAATTTCTCTTCTGGTTTCTGAATTATCCTGCTACCAGACAAACAAACTAACAAACAAACAGAGGTGAAAACATTGACGGAGAGAGTTAGAGCACGATGCATCCTGAAAATGTTTTGCTGATGAAGATTCAGGGCAGCAGTTCTACAGACAACAATAAATTTGGTGAAGGAGGTGGGCTCATAATCACCAGGTATTATCTCCTGAACACTTGATGAGGGCTGAGTAGGGCACTGGCCATGCTGATGACCAGCAGCCGAATGGTGGTCAGCAGGCACATATGGCTCTAATGTGGCTACCCGTGCCTCTAATGTGGCTACCAGGTAGGAGCCTATTGGAGATCCGGGAACATCGTTTGGGGGAATGAAAAAAGTCGTCAACAGGGTAGGTTGTATAAAATCAGCCATGAACAGCACAAACAAACAATTGCTTCCCCACCCCTCCTTCCACCACAGAGCCCAACAAGGGGAAATCATATGCCAGGGATAACACTCCCGGCGACCCTAGTGGCAGTGAGAGAGAATGTAAGTAATCACCGGGGGACACAGCCAAGTGTGATTCCAGGACAGTAGGAGCTACCGGGCCCCCCAGAGCCCACTAAACCCTAGCCAACAGGTGACCGGACAATTGACCTGGTCGGACCCTACCAAGCCACTCATCTAGCCAGAGGTGTGTCACTAGCTGCAAGCCGCATCGTGCAGCATCAGTCAATCCCCAGGACTCCCGTTTCCCAGCATTACAAGAAGCCACGCACCGCAAACATGGCGGTAGGCGAAAACCGTGCTCAAGATGGAGGATGTGTATGGAGGAGCAACATCACCGGTAGGCCACCTCTAACACTGAAATAGGGGAGGGAAGGAGGGAGTTACTTTGTCCACGAACCGATAGATTCCGATCCCTACAAGGGCAAATAGGCCCCCTAGAGTCAGTTATACTGCTGGCCACGCGGGCTGATTGGCAATGTTATATCTTTAAATTCTTTTCAAAGCATTTCATCAATAATTTATATTTTTTTTTAATAATCTAGTCTTATAACTTAGAATGCAGGTTGGAGAGCTGGCCATTTTAGGCCAAGTTAAACTACAAGCAGTATTACTTCTGTGAAACAGAAGTAATACGCTTGTCTTCTGCAGGAGGGATTGGTATTTGTGTGAATGGGGGGGAGGGAAGAGTCCCCCTGCTTTTCTATCATTAATCTTGACTCAAGGCTCAGAGCTAATTGTCAGAGCCTCTTCATAACATACAGCTTCCAAAGATCAGGAGGTCTGTCGATGTTTGATGCAGCCCTCATTTCCTTGACATGTTCATTATCGCTCTTCACTTTATTACAATCTCTCCTCTTATTCTCATATGCACATTTTCCTCTCATTTATTTCCTCTTAACTGTATCCCATTTGTCTTAGGCTATCATTTGTTCCATCCTCTCATTTTTTAAAGGTTTCCCCTTTTGTTGCCTCCCTTTTTTATGTAATTTCTCCACCTTTGCTGCATTCACTTATTGGCATCCCCTTTCTTCTCTGTATTCTTCTATTTTATGACTCCCACTTTTTCCCGTTTTACTCTTCTTAGCTAACTTCAATGTTTTTTGCATAATTTTTCTGTTAAATGCAAGTCATTTTTATTTCTGTCAGCCTACTCCATGAATTCATATATATATTCTCGTATTTAATGAACCCAAATCATTCCCTTTCATCTTTCCTCGCCTGTCGCAGCCACACACACACTCACTTACGTCATTTCATGTAGTTATAATCTGTCACATTCTATATGCTTCCTATTTCTCGTCTCTCCCTTTCCTTCCCTCTTTTCCCACCTTCTGCTTTCTTCGTCTCACCCAATCATCACCCTACACACATCCTACTAATTCCTTCAGTCAAACTGAACTTACGGTACAACCTCTCACTGAAAAAAATATATTTTGGAATGGGAAGTCAGGTGGATGACAAGAACTTATAATCCTTCTGTCACAAAAGTTGCGTTTAAGCATCCCCACACAGCAGCCACGACGGGCCTCAGGCTTAAATCACAACACCAAAGTATTAAATCTCCACGGTACAAGTTCCGGAACTCGCTTTAAGATTAAAGAAGAGACTTTGTCTTGTGTGGTGTTTCAGGGATCTTGGGGCCTTCACGAGCTTCGTAAGCGGGAAGTCAACAGAAAACTTATGAGAGGTTTTTAAGTCATTACGTCTGAACCCAGCCTTCTTCCTGTATGGAAAAGTTAAAGAAGGTTTGGGTACCCTTCTAATTTTTACTTGTTTGTGTTATTTTTATCAATGGGATGTCACAGACTTCATATGATACAAATATCTGTATGCTAGGATTTTTTTTTTTTTCCCGTGTCTTTCTAAGGGCAGCATTGTGGGAACAAGAAGCGTATGAGAGTTTTCCTTTCCTTTGTCATCCTTCTCTCAAGTGAAACTGAAGCAATAAGAACTTGGTGGTTTACAGGTTGCAAAGCAGGGGAACTAAACTGTCCGGTGAGTTCTAAAAAGGTATTAAGCTGCTAAGAAAGTTTCTTTTTGGCCAGGTCATGTGTCGATATGTTACTGTTACCGTGTAATCTAGTGCTGCTGTTTCCACTGTCTATCACTGGCGACAAAAACATTGGGTGACTATACACCCAGTGAGACGAAAAATTAGAACTGACAAAGGGTGGATTAGCACTTTAAGTAAGCGGCCATGTAGCAGAGTAGGCAGGAAACATTAGAACTGGTTAGCAATCCACCACGCCTCTGTCCATAGTCTAGTGGTGATTCCCCCGCTGACTTACGAAGCTGGGGAAGGGCTTGCACTCAGACCTCGAAAAAAAAAAATGTCACAATCATTTAAATCGCCTAAAGGTGGAGATATCAAGATCAGTTGGTCTCGGCTGAGGATCACTGGGAACTGCAGTGTTTTAAGGAGTGCAGAATTCTTTGCCACTGATCACAGACTTGTTTCTACGCTAAGGTTGCAAATCAGATAAAACAGAACTCCAAGATGCCACCTAAAAGGTTTTATCTTGAGAAACTCAGGCATAACGAGTGTGCTTATGAGGACAGAAGGGCAGCCTAAAACTGGCCTGAGCTACCCATTGCTGTCGTGAACCCAGCTGATCAGTGGGATATGTGTACGTGTGCTATTACGGCAGCACCTGGTAAATGTGCTAAAAGTGCTGGAAATAAAAAATAAGGATCATGTCACCAGCCAAGCTGACTGCCTTGATAAAAGTCGTGCTGCCAGGCTGACTGGTACCCGGGAGAACCACAGACTTCCGTTTCTTTGGAAAAGAGTGTCGCTGAGAAGTCAGGGAAATCGCTGGGGAGGTACAGAGTAGCCTTCAAGCAAATGATCTTCTAACCTCTTATTAAGCATCGATGTAACTCCATGCCAATGTCATCTTCCAAGTTAAATCTGTTCAAATAACAGATGGAAAGCTTATGTCGTAGATGGGTAAGTATAGGGCTTGCAGGGCCGAGTACTTTGGGGAGCTGTATAGCTCAGAGCCCCAAGGTTCCCTAAACATGCTGCTGACACCATTCTCTGTCACATGAGGTTGTTCATACGAAAAGACAGTTATTTTGAAGTCACTGTTATTTATAACACTTGATGGGGGTGCGTCATCAACTGAGTGCTCTTGGTATTCCAGTTACTTTGTTCACCTTCCAGACGACAAATATGTGTTCATTGCACAGTACATTCTGTTTAATGATTTTATAATTTCCATTTTGTTTATCAGTATAACCATCTATTTTCATACTTATTTCATTCTTGCTAGTGTCATAAAATGACTAAATGTCATAAAAGACTTTGTGGTTCCTTTGTGGTTGAGTTATATATATATTAGACTTTTGGACGAGCGGTTTTTATATCTTGGAGTAGCTTCCCATTTGTCATGTAGTGACAGGAGAGGTAAAGAATAGTATGGGACTATTTTTATTTGTCTTGGAAATATTAACAAGTCTCTCACACAGAGCGAGTATAGAGTCCCGCTAGCTATCTCTCTGTCTCTGTCTCTGTCTCTGTCTCTCTCTCTCTCTCTCTCTCTCTCTCTCTCTCTCTCTCTCTCAAGTTACTAAGCCCTTTCTTTTTCTGACCTGCCTGTTCTAAGGCTTGTCTCCTTCTGAGCTCTCTTTCCTAAATTCTGGTGTAGCAGGGGTGTGTCACGTGTGTTCCTTGTGAGTGGAAAGTTCTAGCAGCCTGTGTGTGAGTATGTGTGTATGTGTGTGTATGGTCACTAGGTCTTTGTTCACGGTTGGACTGCTGACAACTAACTGCATCATCTCCTTACTGGCTACTTCGCAATCTGTCGTCAGCTTTTCCTCAGTGTAACTTGCAAGCTCATTTCCTTTTCCCAGGTTCGCATAGGGCTGTCTATCTATCTATTTATCTATCTATTATGATTTGTAATTATAATACATTGCTCGGTCACGTGAAAATGGCGTACCATCCACAGTTAATAGTCCTAACATATTAATACACATTATATATACATTATAATGAACTTATAAGCTAATTAAGTGAAATACATTATATTGTAAAAGTAACATAATTGTATGAACATTGTATACATATAATATTCATAGTAAATAGTGATTATTTAGTAATATTACATTTTAAACAAGTTGTATACATATTTGAATAAATGCATTAAAGTAAATTATTTAACTGTAATACAGTATGTACTTGGGTTATTATAGTGAAATGCATACATGCAAGAATAAAAAATAGTTTAAAATTAAGATTATGGTAAGAATTATTAATATTTCATTTAAAGATAATGGTACTGGTCTGCCATATATGGGTCATTCTTCTTTGTATTTTTTTTTTATATATATAATTAATACTATATACAAAATATATACACTTCATTCAGGGTGGTTAACTTTGATGTTAATTCTCCCCCCACTAAATAATGACTCCAAATTAGCAATTCTTGCATGCATTCTGTGCATTGCGAACAGCAGTACTGCAACTACAATGCAAACGATTATAAAGACAGTAGGTGCTGGGCTATACACATAATATGGGTTGAACATACTCAAACTCAAATCTTCCCAGGGCTTCATTGTTTCATTGATCAGCTGCATAGTTTCAAACTTAGGTGAAGTCAGCTTAATACTTGTGCTCATGTTTAAGTTCATATCAGGCAGTGGGTGGAAATGTTTGTGTGTATGATTGAGAATGGTGTAGTGATTGATGGTGGATTAAGTAGACATGGCTGGTGTAAATACCGCACAGTAGTCTGGTGCTATGTATAATCCTGATGCTGATGTATGAGATGGTGGTATATCTGGACAGACTATGTAAACTGATGTGTTATGAGGGAAATAAAAAAAACTGTGAGTGTCCAATGCGTTGATGGTGTACAAGTTTATCTGGAGCAAAAGTGAAGTTGCAATGATGATGAATATTGTCATTTCTGATGATAGCCATTTCACGAGGGACTGTATCAGTAGGCTGAAACGTGAAAATGTACGCAGGACAAAGATGAACAGCATGTAAAGATGTGCGGCACTTTCGTTCAATCGTTGACTCACTTGTGAAAGTGACAGTGTCCCGTCTCTTGGAGACCATGATGAGTTCGGTGTCTATGTTGATGTTGATGATGACCAAAGTGTTGTTATTTTTATAGGGGAAGGGGTGTATTTGGTATACTGTGAACAGGTCTTCAGTGATGAATGGTACATGAACTACCACTGATGTTGGTGTTAGTGTTGCTTCTAAATACGAGTAGTATTGCATAAATTCCCTACTGCGGAACAACGGCTTCAATTTATGTTTATGTATGCCTTGACTAACTATCTGACGTAGCTCATGAACTGGGAGTAAATAAATTGTGATCTTGCCATCACCAGCATTCGAAATTCCTTGCATAAGTGCCCTGAAACGATCTCTAGTGTTCTCTAATTGTAGTAGAATCGTGTCAATATGTTCTGTGATGATGGAGAAGTGCTGGAAAAGAGTAACGTTGCCCTCTAAGTCATTTAGTTTTGTCTACACTCTCGAGAGCTACGTTTTCTGCTTGTTTCAGATTTTTCACAATTGTCTTCATTGCTGAGTTCTGTCCTGTGATGAATTTATCTTGGTATGTTAGTACCTGAGCTATCTTATTAAATTTGTTGTTTATTTCTTTAAGGTCATCCTCTGTAGCCAATCCAAAGATGTTCCCAAGAACTGCGCCGCCCAGGTCGAACAAACCGCGCTTTTGGCGAGTACGTGTGATGTTGTTCCTGTCGCTCAGTACCTCCGTTCCATAAGATGGGAGATCTTGGATCATGACGAGCATAGTTGACTTCGCCTGTTCTAGTTTCCATTTCGCTAACTTCACCATTTCATTCACTTCCTTGGTGTTATGTGCTTGTGAAACATAATTTCCTATCATGAAGTCCAGAGTTCGCATCGGCGTCGCAAGTCTGTCTAGATAAGTAGGTAAGTCATACAAGTAATCTAGACTTATTTCAGTACTCATGACGTCCTTAACGATTGTAGTCGTGGCCGTTGGAGCTATGAGGCATCCTTGTCGTACTATATGTTTGGGGTCTAAGTTCGCATATCTTCTTGCTATGTAGAGGAGAATCCATAGCGTAAGTCCCTTCATCGTAACCTACCGAAAAAAAAAAATCTATTAATTTCCTATAATGCTGTGGTCGATGATAGTGATGATGTGCGTTACGGTTGATTGTTATTTCATTTATAGAAGGAGTTTAAATCGATATTTAATTCTCGTAAATGATGTACTGTAGATTTTATTGGAACAGTTGCACCTATGTTCGATTGTTTGGTATATGACCTTAATTTCTTTTTGTAATCATTGTTGTGTTCTTGCTTGGTTTCTTGAGGTACGTTCACCTGTTCGGTTGTATCCGAGGCTGAATAATTATGTGATAATTCCCTTGAAACTCGTTTTAAATGGTCAATATGAACTTGTTTCTCCTCGCCACTTGAAAGTGACTTAATTAAAACTTTGTTTGCTTTTATGTTAATTACTCTGTATGGGCCCTCAAATTTTGGGGATAATTTATTGTCTCTCGTATGAATGACACCGTAAACAATGTCTCCTAAGCTGATAGGTGAATCTTTTGCCTTCTTGTTAAATGCCTCCGTCATTTCTTCCTTGGACATCGTTAATTGTTTTTTGACTCTTTTGTGAATGTCCTGGAATTCACGTAAACGGAGTTTAGAGTAATCATCGTAATTGTATATAGGCATGCTGTCACCTTCTAGGAGCTCATATGGTAATTTTTTATCTGTGCCATATATAATGAAATGTGGTGTGTCACCGATGGATTTATTTATAGACCCATTAATTGAGGCCTCTTCTCTGGGAATCCAATCATCCCAGCTTGCATAATTTTCACTGAGAATATGTCGTAGCACATCTAATACCTTTTTATTTTGTCTCTCTATCAACCCATTCGATGCTGGGCGATAGGCCAAAACGTTAACCTTTTTGATGTTGTATTGTTTACATATTTCTTGTAAGATCTCAGAATTAAATTCTCCTCCATTATCACTTATTAATACCTTTGGGGTAGTAAAGCGACATATTACATTATCTGTTATTGCCTTTGCTACTGTCTCTGCTGTCTTATCTTTAATTTGAGCTAAAATGACATAACGGGAAAAATGATCCGTGGCAACGAATAAGTATAGGTTATTATTGTATGATAATGGCATCTTGAGTAAATCAACAGTGACAACGTCCCATGGTTGATGTGGTACAGGGTAATTACCCATCGGTGCAGGTGTGATTGGGTATCCTTTGTGTTTCGCACATGATTCGCATCTGTCTATATGATTGTTTATATCTTTTCGTAATGAAGGCCAGTAATATAATAGCTGGGCTTGGTTGAATGTCTTATCCTTTCCAGGATGTCCTGCATGTGGGCTGTCGTGTATCAATCGTAATACTTGGGGTATCATGTCATTAGGTACTACCAACTGGTTAGTATTTCTTTGGCGCTTTGGTTGTTTAGAGTTAATTTTGTATAATGTATTATTGACCACTATGAATTGTTCAAGTGGGACATGCAGTTTGGGTAATTGTATGTCATCTCCACTTTCTAACTTGTATATTACTTTAGACCATATTGGGTCAAGTCTTTGTGCCTTTGCGATATCCTCGTGGTTTGGGATATTTCCTTTGAGATCTAACGCCGCGACCTGAATTGTGTTCAGGTTCCTAGATAATGCGTCAGCTACTATGTTCATTTTACCTTGTATATAATGAATTTGTACATTGTAGTTTTCAACTGTACACTTCCATCTTGCTCTCCTCCCAGAAAGGAGTTTTTCTTTAAACATACCCACCAGTGGTTTATGGTCGGTGAATAAGTGGATTTCGTAACCATATACCAAATCTCGAAACTTTTGTAATGCAAAAACCACTGCAAGTGCCTCTAAGTCTGTAGTGCAATAATTTTTCTCCGCACCTCTTGTTTGTCTGCTGGCAAATGCAATCGGTTGATTCTTTCCTCTTTTATCTTCCTGCATCAGTACAGCCCCTAATCCTTTAACTGATGCGTCTGTACAAATAAGAAATGATTTTGTGTAATCCGGATATGCTAAACAAGGTGCATTTGTTAGTTTAATTTTTAGATTGTTAAATGCCCTTTTTTGTTCTTCTTCCCATTGGAATACAGCATCTTTTTTGAGTAGTTGGAATAGAGGAAAGGCTATATGAGAGAACTGTGGTACGAATGACCTATAGTACCCAGCCAGACCTAAAATTGTCTAACTTCGTCAGTCGTAGTGGGTTCAGGAAAATCTCTCACTGCCTGTATTTTGTCATCAGTGGTGTGAATACCATCAGAACTTAATTTGTGGCCTAAGAAATTTATTTCCTTAAAGCAAAATTTGCATTTAGAAAGTTTAATTTTTAATCCAGCATCACTAAGCTTTTGTAAGAGTAAGTCTAATTTCCTGAGATGATCCTCAATATTCTTCGTTGCGATTATAATATCGTCAAGATAAACAAATATTCCTTGTCCTAAAATTCCGGACAATACGTAATTCATAAGACGCTGGAATGTGCCTGGGGCTGTCCTCAGTCCCATTGGCATTCTTGTATATTGATAATGGCCTCTGTTTGTTGAAAAGGCAGTGTATTTACGTGACTCCTGAGATACCGAAATCTGATAGTAGCCATTTAGGAGATCGATGGTCGAGAATATATTATTCTCAGGACCAATATTCTGTAGAACATCGCTTAGCAATGGCATAGGAAATCTGTCTGGGATTGTGTGATTATTCAGTTTACGGTAATCTACTACCTCACGCATTTCTCCATTTCGTTTGGGCACGAAGAATAGGGGGGCATTCCACGGGGAGACTGAAGGCTCAATAATTCCAAGTTTGAACATTTCATCGACATACTGATTTGCAAGTGTACGTTGGGAGTGTGGTATGTGGTAAGCTGGTACGAAAATTGGTGGTGTTTCTCGGTGCACATTAATCATGTGATTAATCAAGTTAGTACACCCTAGTTGTCCTCTGGGCAATGCTACGGTGTCCCTGTGTGTTTCCAGCAGGGTTAACAAATCATTTTCTTCATCAAATTCACCTGAGTGAATTAAATTCTCTTTTATTCTTTCTCTATCCGTAGATTTTTTCTCACTTGTTACTCCAGCTATAACTATTTCCTTCACAGGGGCGGGACATTTTTCAGTATTAACTATGCAAGTTCCCTTTTTCAACTGAACTTCCCCATTCATGTGATTAATTATGAATATCTGAGTTTGCCCTTCGTCGTTCGTATGACATAATGTGTTTTCTACTGACAATCCCTTTACTTTACATAATTCTTCTAAGACAAGAATAGTACTATTCCGTAATTTGCTCTTTATGGTAACCTTCATGTATGAATTAGGTGGTATAACTAAATCATTAGTGAGATGGGCTGGAAAAATTGATAAATCAGTACTGTTATCTGGGTCACTAATTCTGGAGGATGGGGTTGGTGGTGGCAGTGGATCTATACACTCATCTGTTTGTGTATGTTTGTTTAAGCCTTTAATATTACCAATTCTTTTTGGCTCTCTTCTACCAATCGGTATGGGCTCTGAAGTTATTTCCTCTATGAATTCATTATCAAAGTCTATTCCATTCATTTGTGGGAGTATAGTTATGTTCTCAGCTCTCATGGATCTTAAGCCCAGTAACATATGAGCTTTAATTGCTAAGTTTTCAACGATATAGAAAAATGCAGAGAATGGTCTTGTAGTTTCTGTGAAACTGAGATTTAATCTTATCATACCCTTCACTGTAATCTCCTGTCCATCTACTGTGTATAAATCTAAATCAGCTTCATCCAGAAAAGTTACTTTCTTTTTATTTTTAAGAATTCTGTTTAGTTCTTCATGTGTTATTAAGTTCACTGGAGAGCCTGTATCTAAAAATAAGGAAACGTTTTGATCCTCACATACAGCTGGTATCAAGATACACTCATTTCCCAACATGCCTCCTATGTGAAGTTTAGTCTTGTTCTTCTTTACGTTTGTTCGTTTTTTGTCATGACTTGGTCTTCCCCCGATTTGAACATAGACACAATTTTTTCTACTGTTTTGCAATCACTAGTCCAGTGCCCTTGGTATCTATGATGCCTACAGTAAGGACCAAATCCTTGTGTCTTTTGTTTGTCCTCTTTTGCCTTGATAAAGCATTCATACATTGTGTGTCCTGGTTTTGCACAATAATGACATAGAATGGACCTATCCCTTGACTGTGACCTACGAGGTGATTTCCCATAAGAAGTGTTGTTTATGGCACGAGACCTGCTCGGGCTGCGCGAAAACTTATGAAACTGCCTGTAGGAAGGCGTCTGGGAACGAGGTCTAGGCGTTTTTGTTTGTTTGGGCTGCCTCATTTCTAGTCGCGATCGATTTTGTTCTCTGTTTGGGGTAGGTGTAGATGTTTTCACAGCTGATACTGTCTCAGGTACCCTGATTCTACCAGAATGTGCATGTGTGTCGACCACACCTGCTTTACTGCACTGCATCTCTACCTCGTTCATTAAGTCTAGCAAGCACATTCCTGGGGTGTACGCGATCGTCTTGGGGATCTTAAGGGTCCTATCAGGTAATTTACACAAGGCAGTTACATAACCAATGATGTCCACGACGAGGTCTGGGGACATCTTTCCATCATCTGTTATCCAATTAGAATTCTCCAATGTAGCTAATAATGTTCTCTTGATTGTGGAGACATCAGCAGTTATTTCACTGAGCACATGGTTTGTAGTGTGCTCCCTTACAAGATCTACAATTTTATGTAATTCTGGAATTATACCTGGCAAGAAGTTCATACCTCCAGAAAATTTCTTCAGAAATTCAGTTTTAAATTCATCATATGTCCTAGCACGATGGAGCTTATCTGAGCGCAATAAATTGCTTGCTGGACATCTTTCCTGGCTTATGTAAGATGAAAAAATAGCAATTTTCTCTTGTTCATCTAGTATGTGGCGCTTGATGAACATTTGTTCGCACTGACTGACTAATGAAATGACATCAATGCGATCTTTGTCTGTGCCAGAGAATTTTGGGGCAGTTTTATCCTCGTGATACACAAACACGTGAGGTGTGGTTGTTAGATCCGCGGTATTTGTTTCTTGAACCATTTTTACTGATTGCCCTGTTAATTCAACTTGGACGTGTTTATCGTTGTGTGAGGGAATGGTGGAATATGTATGATCGGACCGGTGAACCCTGTTAAGTATATTGGCATACATGTGCAAAGCAGCGGCAAAGTCCACACTCTCTATGTCAGAGGGGGTTTCCCACTCATCATCTGAAACTCCCGTATTTGTTTCTTTATCTTTAGTGTGTGATGAGGTTTGTACAAGGGGTGGGCTGCCTTGAGGCTCTCTTAATTGTGAGTCTGATGTTGTGGCAATTTGTGTGTTATCTGGTGTGTTGCCTTGGGGCTCTCTTAATTGTGAGTCTGTTGTTGTGGCAAATTGTGTGTCATCTGGTATTAACGTGGGTGGTGGCGAAAATATTCCTGTCATTAAGATATGGTGTTATGAAATACGCCTCTTGTTTATTTATGTCCTAGCAAAATAGATGAGTAAATAAGTTGAATATAGCTAATTTTAGCACTGAGAAGAAATGAGCAAGTATAATTTTACCCACTTGATACAGATCGTAGAGGTGTGTCGATACAAAAGTCGATCTCGGAAGAAAAATACAGGTTTGATTGAAGATCTCTTGATAATTCTAGTGGTGTGTTGATGGACGATATTACTCAGGAAATTCCATGGCCTGGTGTTTGTGGTGGTTAACGGCTGTCCCAGGCAAACCTCAGCATAGAACGTCGAATTTCCAACTTAACTGTGAAAATAAATGAGTATGAGCAGGAGCTATGTGAATAATGAGTAATGAGTAGTGGGTGAGAAGTGTCTGGTGTCAGTCACACGTTGCTTGGCATGGCAGACTCGCGTTGTGATGTCATCTCAGCACATGGTGACGTCGGCTTCCCACACTGGTAGCTGTGGTGAGTGAATGAGTAGTGATGAGTAACTTGAGTGAAGACGGGTGAGTAAGATGAGTTGTGAATATGGACTTGGTGTTTTGCTGCGTGTCTTGACCTCTGGGTCAGCATAGGCGGAAGAGAGTGGTGGGGGCTAGTGTGCTTGTTGCTTCGGTCTTTCCTCTTCTTTACTTGCTTTGTTTTATATTCTTCTTGTTGCTGCTTGAAGTTACGTGAAGATTATACTGTAGAGTTGTTTTGTAGACTTGTAGACTATTTGCATTGTAGGCTGTATTTTGTAGGGATTCACTGTAGAACTGAAGCTAATCTTGTAGAGTCTCGCCTGATTTGTAGAAATTTGCTTTTAATTTGGAGACGATGTCCGTAGATTCGCTGGTTCGTCGTAGAAGTTGCAAGATCGTATCAATATTTTGTTAAACTACTTGCAAGGCGTCGTGTGATCCCTTCACCTCTGCATCAGCATGATGATCGGGGAGACGGAGGGGGCTGGGTGGAGAGAATACTGTCAGGAGCTGGTTGTGTTGTTGGTTGTGAGAGGTATTCTTTTTGTTTTCAATCTTGATATTTCGTAGGAATTCAATGTTGATTCGTAGACGAGGTTCATATACGTTCGCTGCTACCAAATGTCATAAAATGACTAAATGTCATAAAAGACTTTGTGGTTCCTTTGTGGTTGAGTTATATATATATTTGACTTTTGGACGAGCGGTTTTTATATCTTGGAGTAGCTTCCCATTTGTCATGTAGTGACAGGAAAGGTAAAGAATAGTATGGGACTATTTTTATTTGTCTTGGAAATATTAACTAGTCTCTCACACAGAGCGAGTATAGAGTCCCGCTAGCTATCTCTCTGGCTCTCTCTCTCTCTGGCTCTCTCTCTCTCCCTCTCAAGTTACTAAGCCCTTTCTTTTTCTGACCTGCCTGTTCTAAGGCTTGTCTCCTTCTGAGCTCTCTTTCCTAAATTCTGGTGTAGCAGGGGTGTGTCACGTGTGTTCCTTGTGAGTGGAAAGTTCTAGCAGCCTGTGTGTGAGTATGTGTGTATGTGTGTGTATGGTCACTAGGTCTTTGTTCACGGTTGGACTGCTGACAACTAACTGCATCATCTCCTTGCTGGCTACTTCGCAATCTGTCGTCAGCTTTTCCTCAGTGTAACTTGCATGCTCATTTCCTTTTCCCAGGCTCGCATAGGGCTGTCTATCTATCTATTTATCTATCTATCTATTATGATTTGTAATTATAATACTAGTTGTCCCCTTATGTAGTCGCTACATATATATCTATATCTATATCTATCTATCTATCTATCTATCTATCTATCTATATATATATATATATATATATATATATATATATATATATATATATATATATATATATATATATATATATATATATATATATATCCATCATCATCCAATCCCACGTTACCTCATGAGGAGCGTAGGAGCCCGGGGCTAGGCAGTTGGTCTTGACATTTAAGATGAGAGTGACCAACCTCACTCATCCCTGAGTGGCATTACGTGAGCAATAAACCCCAACCTTCCCTTGGATATAAACCTTCACCGGCTCAATCCGATTGGAGCACAGAATTTCCCACTAAACCACCAGGCACCAAAATTTGGTGATATGGTTACCACCCAGCGTAGTAAATAGTTTCCTGGTGTACAGGAAACCATTTGGCTTGTCACTCAGTGTAGAGTCACCCACGGGCCGAAGGACGAGGAAAGAATGAAGGAATGAAAGACATAAGAGAGAGTGTAAAGTCACCCGAAGGCAGAAGGACGAGGAAAGAATGAAGGAAAGAAAGATAGAAGACGGAAGGAAAGAAAGATGGAGGAGAGGACTGGGCAGACACCCGAGAGCAGCACTATACTGAGTGAGTGAATGGTATATATATATATATATATATATATATATATATATATATATATATATATATATATATATATGTGTGTGTGTGTGTGTGTGTGTGTAGATAGAAAGGTGGATAGATACAGACTGATATATAGGTGGACAGATAGATAGATAGATGGTAATACATATGAGGTGGTTTTCAAAATTCGTTATGAATATTTCAAAAGCGTCTAAGCGTTATTTTAGTTGCACTCACTGAAATGTTGACGTTTGCAATGTTTCATTCATCATTAACTTTTACCGCTGTCACATGATTCTGCATTACCCCGTATCAGCCGACTGAGACGTAGCTGAAAGAAGTGATATGTCATGACCTTTTTCATTTTATCGTAGTATTCATAAAATTTTACTAAATAGTAGATTTAATAGCATTAAAAAATTAGACAAAATTTTAATTAATTTGATTTAATATATTTCATGAGTTTAGATAACATTACCTAACCAAATGGCGTTACATCAGCCGGCCCATGGTAGTACGTTCTAGAACATTCTATCATATTCTGGCTTGTTCTGGACAGCCACATCCACAGCGTATATAAATGATCAACCACAAGCTGTCCATCAGCTATCGGATATTCTCGATATTGATTACATCGTCTCAAGTTGGGTATTTTTTTTTTTTTTTAATGCGAGGAAGAAGGAACCAAAGGCCATGAGCCCGCAGTAACAGTTCCCTCCAAGAGAAAAGCAAAATACAATAGAGAGCCAAATTCAAGATCCGATCATTTCGAGATGCCTGGACACACTGCGTTTGAAAGAATGGAGATCATAGGCAGCAGGAAATACAGACAGAGGGAGACAGTTATAGAGTTGACCTGTTGCATAAATGAAAGACTGGGAGTAACGGTTAACTCTTGCATTAGAGAGTTGGACAGAAAAGGGATGAGAGTTTGCTGCCAGAAGGGTGCTACGTGCCCGTCGTAGAGATGGAGGAATGCAAGCAGACAGTTCAGAGGAGCAGTGACCATTAAAGTAGCGATAGAAAAGAGATAAAGATGCAACAGTGCGGCGAAGAGACAGAGGTCGAAGGGAGTCAGTAAGAGGAGGAGAGTTAATGAAACGAAAAGCCTTTGACTCCACCCTATTGAGAAGAGCTGTATGTGGGGAGCCTCCCCACACATGAGAGTTGTACTCCACACAGGGGCGGATAAAACCCCCGTATAGAGTCAACAATTGTGCAGGGGTAAAGAAAGAGCGGAGTCGGCTTAGCACACCGCCTCAAACAAACCCCAACTAAACAAGGTAAGACTCTTACATTGTCAACCTATTGTGATGGTGAAATACTGAGTAGCTTTGCGTCATGTAGGCACTAATCACTGTAACTAAACATCGTGTTTGGTCTCTTTCTAGGTTTTCGTTTGTGGACTTTCCTGTCATGGCATGTGCGACCCGAGAACAGGATCATGTGTAACTGATTGGCTTTCCAGCTATCGTGATACCCGAAAATTGTCTCCCACCTTGGACAGAAGTCCTGCGGCTGTATGTTAAGTTACACCAGTGCAAAAGAAAAGTTGAAAGATAGAGTGCAGCAACTCAAGTTGTTCGCGAAACAATGTGCATCTGGGGGAAGGAGCAAATCCCAACTGTAGAAGAGCGGAAGGCAACTTCTAAGTTGGGAAAAGTGAAGCAGTACTGGTCTGTCCTTGAGGGAAAAACTAGACTATCCACACCACAGATGAAGGGAGAAGAAGGACTTCCCAGACAGAGACCCCATTGACTTGGAGGACGACTCTTCCTTCCGGTCAGCACGAAAAGTACTGGGCTTGATTGCCGTTGTAAATGACTTTCCCGAGCATGAAGTAGCTCCCGTCTCCTCCCCGGAGGGGCTCGGGTACGTGTGCTGTTTTCAGTCAGTTTGTCTGATTGTTTGACTGTCTGTTTGTCTGTCTGTCGGTCTGTCTGTTAACAGCTTTACGTGAAAACTACTGGTGCAATTTTGATTAAAATTACAGGGATGGTGCACTATGACTATCTGATCACCTGATTAAAATCTGGGCCAAATTGGCGCAGGACCTAGGCTGTAGACCCCCTCAAAAAAAAAAAAAAAAAAAATCGCCATAACTCCCTTAAAATTCGTCTTATTGACATGAAACCAAAACCGAAAGGTGCATATTTCAAATCTGCATCCTCTAGCATGCCTCATTACATCAGAGGGGTCACTCCCCCCCCCTCCAGTTAGCGGTAGGGGGGTCAGTGTCAGGTGGGTCAGGCCTAAAACTTCAAATGGGCTTAAAATCGTCAATTTCCCCCCGATTTACTTCAAAATTGATATGTGGCATCTTTGACTAGATATCACCCCCCCCCCTTTTTTTATATGTCAGCAAAAATATGACTGCCGGGGACAGATTTGCTGTGCCTTGGCACCGCTTGTTGTTCAGGATTATATTCAAGTCATAACAAATAACGATCAGCAACGTCAATATCTACTGCAAGTTGTCGAGTGACATCGTCACAAATTCCCTCGCACCAACAAAGCAGGAACTCCACCTAGCTACTCGAGGAAATGATTACTGCTTTTGAAATGCGCTGGTTTATAATACCTTTGTGGTGTATTATTTTTACTTGTAAAGTTGTCCATAAACCAGAGTTAAAGGAATGATGTGTTTTCGCTCCTTAATTATCCCACTGATAAAGTAAAATTTCCTATAGTTTTCGTTTCAATATCGAAAAATGCAATAGAGCTGTCCTCCGAATTGGACACCTAAAACCAGTAATATTCAACACACGTGTGACAATGGTTAATGAAGTCGTTTAAGGAGAATGTTTGACACCAACCATTTTCTTATTCTGTTTGAACAATTTTATAAGGAAGCACTTTTGGAAAATTACTTCTTTGGTTTAAGTATACAGTACTGTTGAGGACCACAGTAATATATACATATATACGAGTATATAAATATGCTGTATATATACTGTTTATATATATATATATATATATATATATATATATATATATATATATATATATATATATATATATATATATATATATATGTGTGTGTGTGTGTGTGTGTGTGTGTGTGTGTGTAAACGTACCACAGGAAAAATGAAATTGGGTTCAATAGGTACTTCGTATATTACATTTTCACACAGAGTGAAATAGAGACATGAGGCTCGATGTCTTAGAAACGCATTTCCAGCAGGGAGAGACATACATAACAAAGGGAAGATTTCACGTTTTTACCCCATGAGAAAGATAATGATAGCAGAGAAGTATCTCCATCCCTTTTTAATCTTCTTAAGCGATTATTAAGTTAATTTACCTTAATCCTTTTACTTGTCCCTTAGTCACACTCCTTACCATATGCGGCGTCGCCTCACTTCACCTCGGCTGAACCATAACAAATCTATACAAAAGATTGCTTCGGGGGGGATACTGTATTACAATTAATATTGTTACAATTTTTCACATTTAAAATGACCATACCTCATGTTTACATTATTCTCATATGTTTCGTCGCTCCTTCATGCTGCAGGCGTATACAGTAAGTAAGACCTCCACCCTCATGTCTTTTATGTCGCTCTGTCTGGAGATGTAATATACGAAAGGACTTACTGTCTCAATTGTCTTTTCACCCTTAATCAATTCGTACACACACACACACACACACACACACACACACACACACACACACACACACACACACACACAATGTTTCGTGTAAAACTATACTCATTTTTTTTTATTGAGGCTTTCATGCACTTGATTGGTTGGCAATTGGCTGAAAGCAACATGTCCTAATAACTTACTTACTAACCCATATTTCCCCCTCAGATATATGTTATGTCAATTGATAATCCTAACAAGTAATATGATTACGAAGTAATGTTGCATTCAGCCAATCATCACCAATGTGTCAAGTGCATCTTCGCTTCGATAAAAGAAACTGAGTATAGGAGTGTTTACGTAGGCTAAGATTTTTCTGGTGTGGAAGTGGGTTTACACGAGTAACTGAGTAACCATCCCTGCCTGCTTGTTTATGTACAATAGACTCACTATGAAACTTATCGGCACACTCTCAGCATGATCGAATTTGATACACCGGACGAGAGATCTGAAAATAAACGCTCGAGTTAACGTGCCTGGTTGGTATCCCTGATCTGAGCCTTACGTCTGTATTCACAGTTTGGCATCGGAGACTTCATAGCACCGCTTACAAAACAATTTGTTTTGCTTATTATCACTGCCTTTTATGTTACCTAGAGTGTTTGAGTATCTACATAGTTTTCACAAAACTTATGAAAGAGGATGTTGATGTGTTATGTGCTGAATAATCTGCTATCTAACAAGTGTTATAAAAGAACTCAAAGTCACTTTTAATATGTACACTGTTCATTGGATGCTCAAACTGTCCAAGCTGAAGTAGTTTCGTAGGCAACACATTCATCACATTACATGCAAACCAAGAAATAAATGAGTATGACTACCGATACCACCTCGATGATGTTATCACCTTGGTCAAATTGGTGATATACCATTCTCAGATTCATGAGCCATGCACTGCAACATTCACGTGTCATTGCTGTGGTTAATATTACAGCAGTATTACGATTCATACTGTATTTTATATACTTTACATACGTTGTTTATGGGGTTTTGTATATACTGGCCATTTAGGTCAGTAAAGATTGCCATCAACTCATTCTTAAAATGCTAATGGTGTTGTCATTGCATTACAACGTGTAATAAAATCCCAGGGTTGTAACCTTGGATATGATCCGTGCCAGGAAGATAAGTAGGACTTTGGTTTCTATATTATCTAGTGGATAATGTTTTGAGACCTTCCTTTGAGCATTATGTTCATTGCTATGAGCTATTCATTATACACGATATGAAGCTACTGGAGTTATATTATATCTGGAGAGAGAGAGAGAGAGAGAGAGAGAGAGAGAGAGAGAGAGAGAGAGAGATGGGGGGGAGGGAGGGGCATAGAGATTGAGAAAGGGAGAATCAAGTGTACCAACCCTTACCGTGTATTTACGGCTTCTGTGCCAGTGACAGCTGCAAAGGGTATCGGAACAAGAGGTGCCAATACTTTTTAGTTGATGTACATACCGCCTTCCTTCTTTCTTTATATTTACAGGCCTGCCCCTACGCTGTCAGTTATTTTATCTTCCTTATCTCCTTATTTCTGCAGAGCCACCTGACTCATATGTTATGTATTAATCTGAGTTCGCTATTGTGTGACAGTAATTCTGCTTCTTGTTAAATTCTGCATGTGCATCTCTGGAATTAGTACACCCGCGAACGAAAGCGAGGAGTTATGTGTCTGGTCGACTTTGTCTGTCCTTCTGTGTGTCTGTATGTTACCAAGATTATGGAAAACCAGACGGAAGGAATTACACCAATTCTGCATAATGACAGAGGACCATCACAGGAACAAGTGTTAATACTTGACCGATAAAGGTCATATTAATAAAACAAGAGCAAAGCCAACTCAATGAGTTTTGATCCTATTTAGGGTGAGGTGATTTCAATTTGCGAACAATTAGTCAAAGGTAAGGCTCACAGGGCACGGCCAAATGTTTGACCCTGTAACTCAAATAAGTTTGATCCATCTTGGATATTGGCTAGCAGAAAGGTTGGGGGTTAACCGAGGAAGAAATTAGTCTACTTGTAGGAAAAAATAAAAAAAAGATTTTAAATACTCAGGATAAGGTCAACTTACTTTTGATCTGATCTGAGTCAAACAAGGTGGCTGGGTTAAAGGACAGTTAGGAATGATACAGGTTCGTCCAAACGACCCTTTGAGATGATCGGTAGGCACCTGTCATGTCTAAGCACATTTCTCATCAGCTTCGAAACATCGTGACCAATTACGCTATAAAGAGTAGATCAAAAGCGAGGATGGTACAAAATTATTTTCTTGCATTTTTTAAATATTACCAGCTAGATTATTTTACCGTTTTTTTTTTTTTAACTATAACCGTAACAGGTACCCATTGATCATGTGAACGGCCTTTAGACCGATTGTACTGCCGTTGCCTCATTGCTTTATTACCTCCGCCAAGGAGATATGTTTTTGACCGCGATGGTTTAATAGTCTGTTTGTCTGTTAGCAAGATTACTCAAAAAGTCATGACCTGATTATATATATATATATATATATATATATATATATATATATATATATATATATATATATATATATATATACTGCAGGGGTGTTTACAAATGGGGGATTGTGCAGGCTTGGCGGAGGTTTGCAATTTTGGATTGCTCTTGTTCTTTTTTTATGTGCTTTTCTGAGTCTCTCTCTCTCTCTCTCTCTCTCTCTCTCTCTCTCTGCAGCCAACTTTCTCTTTCATCTTCCATCTCCTGTGTAATGCACTTCTGTCAGTATCACTTATGAGTTAATAACTTTCCCTGTCTCCCTTACGACCTCTCTGTCTGTCTGTCTGTCTGTCTGTCTCTCTGTCCGTTTCTGTCTCTGTCTCTGTCTCTGTCTGTCTGTCTGTCTGTCTGTCTGTCTCTGTCTCTGTCTGTCTCTCTCTCTCTCTCTCTGTCTCTCTCTCTCTCTGTAGTTCCAACTTTATCTTTTTCAAAGTCCTCCTTTGAATTTTCCTTTACCATTCTCATATCCCTTTAATCTCTTAATATCCATTTCTCTCTCTTCTCTACTATTCTTCCATTCTTCCCTTCATATATTCTCCTTTGTCCTTCTTTTAACCACCACTTCAGTTCTTGCTGCCTCCCCTCCATTCGCCATCATGACCACTGTTTTAATATGTTTACTTTCCTCACGCTCCACTGTGTCATCACCACCATTAAATCACACATACGCCCGTCACCATCATCATCACTGGACATTTAGCCAATGTGTGACCACCATCATCACCACCATAATACTGTTCGCTTAACCTCGTCACCATCAACTTTGGTTACGTCAAGTATTCATGAGCTGAACAGAGAATGTTGAGAAGATACTGATGGACGTGTGATCCGTATTCCACTTAATGAGAGGCATGTAGGAAAAAAATTCATAATATGCATAGAAGTACATACTGTAATGCCAATGAGGGAAAGTTGCAACAGTGTAGTATATGACTGAAGGATGTGGCTGAAGCCAGGGAAGTTAATTATATATATATATAAAAAAAAAAAATCATTCCGCCCACTTTTCGGGCGTCTTATCTGAGTTTCTCATGGTGTGATAAGAGCCTTAAAGAAACATAGTGTCCTAGTAGTGCAGTCGACACAGAGAAAGGAATAATAATAAAGAAAATCAAACAAATGAAACCTCCTATGATACATTTTTGTATGCTCTCCCTCAGACATAAGTGGCAAAAAATTACATTCCAGCATTTTTAGTGGTTTGTATATTCCAAAATGGCGGCTATTTACATTACTGAAAGATACGATGGGAAAAGAAAGAAAACACAAATAGCTTTGTTGTTATCTCTTAGTCTGTGTAACATATTTCGAAGACAATAATTAAAGAGAAATAAATATAATGCAATTAACGTATTAACAAACGCCTTAGTCGACCGCATGACCTGCGTCGCGCCTTATAACCGTCGAAAATGGAGTAATGATATGGGTGTGGGAGTACAGGAACAGCTGGGATGGGCCACATATTTGGTGGACAGTGGGACTGGGATCGGGAAGTATAGCCTGTGACAATCGGTGCTGAGGGATTAGTAATTTTATTGCAGTAATTTTAGTCAATAGTTCTTAATATATATATATATATATATATATATATATATATATATATATATATATATATATATATATATATATATATATATATGACGGGTTTGCTTTGCCCTTATCTAAGGTACCTGTCATCTTACTGTTTACGTAGAATTTATACGGTAGTAACAGATAAAACTGATGGTGTCTAAGGCAGGTGGCGGCGGTACTGTTATGGAAGAGAGAAAGCGACCATGTGCGATTTACCACAAAGGAGTGGGAAGTAAGTCCATCTTGTTCAGTGTCTGTGATAAGTAGGTGCATAAGAGATGTAATGGTATTAGAGGTAGACTGCGAGATAATGCTGCTTTCATGTGTGCGGTGTGTCGGGAAGAGCAGAGGGAGATTGCCAGGAGTGATAGTATTGAACTTGCCTTTGAAGCTCTGTGGCTAGTGTGAGGAGTTGCTGGAAGAAGCTCGGAGAGCTATTGCCTCTCCTGACATTAAGAGGGCTCTCCCACCCTAATAAGGGATCTTTCTACGCAGCATGTGTTGGGAGTGTATTGCTATATGGTGGTGAGACTTGGACAGTAAAGGAAGAGGATATTCGCTGGCTCTCACGTACAGAACTGACAACGATTAGGTGGATGTGCTGTCGTCCCTGAGTGTGAGGCCCGGGTGGGGGGGGGGGGGGAGGTTTACGATGGAGGAGTTGAAAGGTAGGATGGGACTGGATTGTATTGGTTTTGTGATGAGAAGAGGTAGACTGAGATGGTTTGGGCATGTGGAGAGAATGGGGGATGATAACTGGATGCAGAAAGTGAAAAGTGTTAATGTTAGGAACAGGGTCCTTTTGTGTCCTTCGTCACCATACATGTTTCTGTAATGAATATCGTTTATATATGTAAATGTCATAAATAATTTACAATTAAAACCTTACAAACCTATCATTCTATGATTATGTATGCAAAGGATATGTTAAAATTGTGGATGTTTGCATGTGCATATACGGGTACGTTCGTGCGTGAATGTACAGCAGGTACGGCTTCTTGAACATATATACGATCGATACTCAGTTCTTACTGAAATTCGAATTCAAAGTGACTATGGAGATTTCATAGCAGCTCTTCCTCGGTGACTTATTTTGCTTATTACACCTCAAAATATAAGAGAATGTTAAGGTGTAATATGCAAAGTAAATCTCTGAAACAAGGTACTACTATGCGGATGGGGCTTAATATACGGCTATTATTTTTATTTTTGCAGGAGTAACTAGAGACATGGAGAACTGTACATTCTTGTTTCTGTGTCCATGCTAAAACAAATTCTTCTCCGGTAACCACGATTTGTTTTTGGATGAGGAATAAGAAACATGGAGAGAATTTGCAGTCCTCATTCTGTATTCTTCCTGGGAAAACAAATCACAGCTGCAACGAGAACCTGGTCTTTTGAGTGTCTGTAAACCCGGTTTTTGCTGTATTTCCAACGTTATGATTGTGGAAGTCCAGTTCACTCATCCAGCATTTTGATTTATCTACAAAGAAACTAATTTAGTTGCCTAAAGCGATGTTTCTTTGGGACTGGACGCAATTTAACGAGAGAGAGAGAGAGAGAGAGAGAGAGTAGTGCAATGGTAAGTTTTAAGCATCCCTGGACAGCTTTAAGTGATATTATTCTTCAGTAGTTAAGATTTGATAGCGAGACCTATTTTACTGGGTATAGGCTTGTTTGTGTATATGTGGTGCAATGTCGTATGATCTGATCTAATTTTACTATTGAATGGACCACATCTCCAAAAACGTTCAAATATTGTATTTCATAGCAATAGTATACACAAGACTGCTCTTCACTAAACAAGGTAATGACAAAGGAACAGTTATATTTCTTACGCCGATGTTAACCACTTCACTTTAAAAATCAGCCACATCACGACTGACTGGCTCTGTGGACAGACCGCCTACCTCTGTCAATGTAAACAGTGGTCTGCAGAGGAAATTAGTGTGTCAGAGAATCATTAATTACGCAGAGAGATCAAATGCAGGAAACGGCAACTTTTTATATGAAGTACTGTATATTAATGAGTTATTTGAGAGGAGCAGGTGGAGTTACATGGACAGACACAATTGACAAGTCAGGAAGTGAAGGGACGTTGTGGTGTGGACATGGATGTGAAAGAAAGCGTTAGGAGCATTACACTGAGGTGGTTTGACCATGTGGAGAGGATGGAGAGCGAGAGACTAACGAGTAGAGTGTATGTGAGTGAGGTGGAGGAGGGACGAGGGAGGGGAAGGCCGTGGTTAAGATGGAGGGATGGAGTGGAGAGGTATATGAGAGAGGGGTGTATGAGCTGGAGGGAGGGCAGTGTAATGGCGGGGGGCAGGGCGACATGGAGGTTATTCGTCTGTGGCCACCCCTTACGGGATTAAGGCGTCTGTCAATATATACTGTAGATTATTAATGGTAGGCTGTAGTAACGCTTGATATGTTTTCATTTCTGTTGGATTTTTTTTTCTTTTATTCTTGAATACACCCACCCACACACAAAATGATAATTATATCAGACAGTACCAGTAAATTGCACGTCATTGAGTACCTTCCTATCAGTTTGCGAACAGTCTCCATCCTGACCTTTCCTACCGACCACCAACATTAGCGACGATCAGCTTTGTATTGAGAGAGAGAGAGAGAGAGAGAGAGAGAGAGAGAGAGAGCATTAATTTCTTTGAATGTAAGTGCACGTATGTGTCTGGAAACTGTATGTTTTTTACATTTCATGTTTTCAAAATATAAAATTTTACACACACACACACACACACACACACACGTTTTAACGTGTGCTGTTGTCTTTTGTATCCCTTTTCATGTTATCATTTCTCCACCAGTCGATAACTGCAGCATAAAACAAGATAAAATACTTCGCCGCACAAAAACTATCGACTGATTCACGGTAAAAGACTGTGGAAATAAAGGTAACAGCCTCTCCGCTACCCCACCAGCAAAAGTATTGGTAATATAGTACCTTTCAGGAACACCGCAGGTATATATATTTTATGAGCCAGTAGTCTTGATTCACGGTTATCTTATTTGTACTCAGGTGATGGGTTGCAGCGGGGAGGGGAGGTTAAAATCTGTGCGAGGAGATTCTTTTTTTTTTTTTTTTTTTGATAATGAATGGAGGAAAGAAAAACAAATGAAGAAAATAAGTCCATGTGCCTAAAGGCATCCTCCATTCATAAAATACTTATAACAATTGGATTTAAAATTGAGAGGATTAAATGCATGTGGGACGCAACTCCCAGGAAGTGAATTCCAGAGAGTAGTAGTTCTGGGGATAAATGAATTTTGATAAGCAGAGGTTCTGCATTGTGGGGGAGAGAGTGTGAGTTCATGGGTGCTCCCAGCTGCCCGAGTATTTCGGAAGAAAATGTGAAGGGGAGGCACAATTGAAGCAAGTTCGTTAGAGCACTTACGGTAAAAATATCGATAAAATAGTGCTAAAGAAGCAACATCTCGACGTACTGATAACGGAGGAAGGTCCTGCGTTATGGCAGGATTATTGATTACTTTAATGGCTTTATTTTGAATTTTGTCCAACTGCCTCAATGCAACCGCTCCACATCCACTCCACAGTGATGAACAGTATTCGGTCTGAGAACGCACAGGACTTGTATATTGTGGCCATCTGCTCGTCAGTGAAGAACTCACGAACTCTGTGCATAAGTCCCAGTTTTTTAGAAGCATTTTTAGCAAGGGATTTAACATAAGCTGTCCAGCTTAGGTTGGGGTTTAGAGTACCCTAACACCTAGGATATCAATTGTAGTGGATATGGGAATACTGACATCATTTAAAATTATATGAGAGTCTGAGGGATTCTTTCTATTGGAGAATTTAATGTATTTAGTTTTCTGAGCATTAAATGAGACCAGATTTTTTTTGTCCCCATTGATTAATTTTAGAAAGGTTCTGGTTCAGAGAAATTGCTGTGTTTATTTGGTTCAGAGAAATTGCTATGTTTATTTGGGAATTTATAATATCAAATTGTGTAAAGGAGGTACTAAATGTGAAAGAACTATGAAGGGTCGAGTCATCAGCATAAGAGTGTATTGGGTTGTGCGTGACAAATAGGAGGTCATTTATATGTATGAGAATGAGGGTTGGCGCCAAAACTGATCCCTGAGGTACTCCAGCATATATGGAATGAAACTGAGAATAAATTCTATCTACCATGACCCGTTTTTTTCTACTCTGAAGGTAAGAAGAAATTAGAGGAACCAGTGATGCAAGGCCATAGTGTGACATCTTAGAAAATAAGGCCCGGTGCCATACTCTGTCAAATGCTTTTGATATATGAAGTGCTATTGTGTGTTTCACCGTGTTCGTCTATTGTTTTGTTAATCTGATGGGTAAGAAGGCAAAGAATGTCTACAGTTGAACGATCTTTTCTAAATCCATACTGCCGATCATTGATTAATTTTTTGATTTCTATATGCTTGATTATGTGTTTGTTAATTAGTGTCTCCAAAACTTTACCGGGAATGGAAGTTATTGTAATTGGTCTATAGTTTGATGGATCAGAAGTTGCCCCCTTTATAGGAACAGGATGGATATTCGCTTCTTTCTAAGAGGCCGGAAAATTTGAGGTACGGATGGATAAGCGGAAGAATTTTGCCAATACAGGAGCCAAAACTGAGGAGCAATTTTTAAATATCATCTGAACCAGTAGCTTTGTCTGCTGAGAGATTCTGTAATACAGCTTGTACGTATCTGGTGTGAATCATGAAAGGAGGTATTTGAGGAGAATCAAAATCAAGTACAGGAGTAACGTGATTTTCTGTATTTAGGGTTGAGTTTGTTGAAAAAATGTCGACAAGAAGTTTGGCTTTTTCACGTGGGTCACTTACTAGATCTCCATTGGGGGACTGTAAAGGTGGAATGGAAGAGGTGTTAGTGAAGTTAGTTTTGAATGAATTAAGGGTTGACCAGAATATTTTGTTATCATTTGGGTTGTTTAGTAGTTTGTTAGCCTGTCTATGCAGAAAGTTTGATTTAGAAAGGCTGGTAATAGTTTTGGCATGGTTTCTGATATTTCTATAATAGTTAAAGGCTCCTCTGGTTTTGGTCCTTGTATAAGTGTTATAGGCTATTGTTTTATGTAGCAGCCGCGGCTCAGTGGGTTAGAGTGCTCTGCTCTGAAGAGTTGGAGGATCGAATCCACCCAAGGGTCATTGGTAGACATCAGGAAGGGCATCCGGGCATAAAATGCTACACGCTCCAGTCCAAAAGTCCTCTAACCAGAGGCAACGCCTTAGCCCATCAGTGATACCAGGCTTAAAACCAAATTATTTTTTTTATTTCTTATGTCCTGTTACTCTAGCACAATTGTGGTCAAACCATTTAGGAGAATTACAGCTTTTTCTGTAACTATGATGGGGAATGCATGTTTCCATGCCGACTTTAATGAAATCCTGTATGTGGCCCAATGTGGAATTTGCATCTTTGGAGAAAAGGGAGGGCCAAGGAACATCCATGAATAGATTATGGAGTCCCTCCCAGTCTGCCCTGTTGTAGTGCCATTTAGTCACCACGACAGGTTCAGAGCAGGAGGGTGTGGTAGGTGTTAAACTGGTGGCTTGAATCAGACAATGATCCGAGGTTTCGAGGGGGGCCTTCACTTTAACATTATAATAATCTGAATTGGTTGTTAGAAACAAGTCCAATATGTGGGGATTTTGATCGGGGTTGTCTGGTGCATGGGTGGGTTGACTGACTAACTGGGTGAGTTTAAATGAGTCTGCAAATAGCTCACATTCTAGACCAGAGCCATCAGTTCTGGATGAATAAGTGAGCCATTCAATTTTATGGACATTAAAATCACCCAGAATAGTAATTTCTGATGCAGTATTAATGCTGAGGACACTTAGTTGTGAAGACAGAGAGTCAAATAAACTCGGCTCTGGAGGGACATTAGGGGAACGATAAATACAACAGAAATACTTAATTATACCAAAAGAATTTAATTTGTATATGGAATAATCGAAATAAGGACAAGTTTGGGAGAGTGTGTAAGAAACGGAATCTAAAGGTGAATGTAGGGAAGAGTAAAGTGATGGTCTTTGAAAGAGGTGAAGTCAGTGAATGTACACTGAGGTTGGATGGTGAGGAAATGGAAAATATGAGTAGTTTAAGTACTTGGGGAGTGTGATGAGTAAGGATGGAAGTTTGGAGGGTGAAGTGTTTGAAAGGGTACAAAGAGGAAAAAAGGTTGCTGGTTCCTTGAAAGCAGTGATAAGAAACAGGGAGGTGAGCATGGAAATGAAAAAGTTACTACATGACAGTATTGTGATACGAGCTCTAACGTATGGAAGTGAAACTTGGACGTTGTTGGAAGGACACAAGTCAAGAGTGCGAGCAGTGGAAATGAGTTATTTACGAGGAGCCTGTGGAGTCACATGGAGAAACAGGCTGACAAATGAGGATATAATGAAGTGTTGTGGTGTGGATGTGGATGTGAAAGGAAGTGTTAGGAGGAACATACTGAGGTGGTTTGGCCATGTGGAGAGGATGGAGGGTGAGAGACTGACGAGGAGAGTGTATATGAGTGAGGTGGAGGGGGGGAGAGGGAGGGGGAGGCCAAGGATGAGATGGAGGGATGGAGTGGAGAACTATATGAGAGAGGGGGGTGTGAGTTGGAAGCAGGGCAGTGAAATGGAGGGGGAGAGGGCGACGTGGAGGCGATTTGTTTGTGGCCACCCCGTGCGAGATTAAGGCGTCTGGCAATAGACAGATAGATAGATAGAAATTTATTAATCTCCTCCAGGGCAATTTCTGATTTAGCATGGCAGCATACGCCTCCTTTGGCCCTAAAATTTTCAATCGAGATATATCCACGAAAATTAAATCAAGGTAAATCAGAGGTGGAGCTTACATGTGTCTTTGTCAAAAATAGATCAGGGGATTCAAACTGGATGGAAATTGTGAACAGAGATGATGTTGAATTCCCCTAATATTGCAAAAGAAAATTTTACTGCACTGACGAGCAGATTTAGGGCGCCGCAACACTGGAGGTGGCACAGTCGCTTGATGACGACCGGCAGGGCCCTGTGCAGACCACCCAGCCCTGCCGGTAGTGGTCACCAGAGAAACCACCACACTAATTCCCAGTATAGCAGCAGCCATGGTTGTTTTTATGGGGCGGAGAGCAGGGATGTGTTGTGGAATGTGTATGATATGTAATGAAAAGACTGGTGTTTTATGGAGAGAGGAAAGCTGGTTTAAGGCAATGTGATGTAATGTGGATGAGTGTGTTGTGTAAAGAGGGCAGCCTGATGCCCTCTGATGTTTGAGGTAGAAAGATGTGTAACCAGCTACCAAGGCCTAGGAGAGAAAATGGAGTCCAGGCTATTCCCTGAGTCTCCCGTTACCTTGGCGGTAGTACTTCTCTGCGCGGGGCTGCCTACTCCTACTACTGCATACATCGATAATTGTAGTAAAAAGGTGACAAAATTAATCGATGCGCTTTAAGAGCCGTAAAAATTATTTTTTAAAGTCAAATAAAGCGTGAAACGAATAGAAATGATCCGCGCTTTGATGGAAAAACTGATCAGATGCAAATAATTACTGAAGCACACGGACTTGAAGAAAAATCAGCAATAATGATCTGCATTATAATCGATTAACTGCATAGATATTACTGAAGTAAAACATGGAACTAGGAGATGGCAAAAGTGATAGGTGGCAGAAAATCTATTGGCGCTTGTTCTGTGAGACGATGCAGTTGTGTGTCGGCTTCTGGGCTTCGGTGCATGCAGGTCGTTAGACAAATATTTTTCTGCATCTGGTTGATGATTACGCCATGTTTCTTGCTGAATAAATCATTGCATATATACCCTGTTTTAGATGCTGCAGAGGGATGCGTTCACACTTTGGCTCCGATGTAACCAGATGACAGAATTGCCAGGCTGTACAAACGTCCTTCTACTCCCACACATACTCCGACAGGATAATGGTAGAGCGCAGTTATAGAACAAAACCGTGCTTCCGAAGACCAACTTCTTTAGTTTTTCCTTACGGGAGGGTCTGCAAATACTCAGACCTGCCCAGTCCCTCTGACTTCTAACCAAAGACATCGAAAAAAATCTTGGCCGATAAAATACACACACACACACACACACACACACACACACACACACACACACACACACACACACACACACACACACACAGAACATACAAAGCTCACGTAACACACTGCCAATGGTCAGTCATATACAACAGTTATAAAGAATGGTCGCTGCACCAAGCTGCCAACACACACACACACACACACACACACAGAACATACAAAGCTCACGTAACACACTGCCAATGGTCAGTCATATACAACCGTTATAAACAATGGTCGCTGCACCAATCTGCCAACACACACACACACACACACACACACACACACACACACACACACACACACACACAGAACATACAAAGCTCACGTAACACACTGCCAATGGTCAGTCATATACAACCGTTATAAACAATGGTCGCTGCACCAAGCTGCCAACACACACACACACACACACACACTGGATATGTGGCTGCAACTACATCTAAACATTACTGTACATTCCTGTTTCTGTGTCCATGCTAAAACTAATTCTCCTCCCGTAACCACGATTTGTTTTTGGACGAGGAATAAGAAACATGGAGAGAATTTGCAGTCTTCATTCTTTGTTCTTCCTGGGATAACAAATCACAGCTACAACGAGAACCTGGTCTTTAAGTGTCTGTGAACCCGGCTTTTGCTGTATTTTCAAAGTTCATTATTCATTCATCCGGTATCGTGATTTATCTGCAAAGAAACTAATTTAGCTATCCCATGCAATGTTTCTTAGGGGCTGGACGCCATTTAACGAGACAGACAGACAGACAGACAGACAGACAGAAAGGATGTAGTATAATGGTATGCTTTAAGCATCCCTGGATACCTTTAAGTGATATTATTCTGCAGTAGTGAACATCTGATAGCGAGACTTATTTTACTAGATATATATAAGTAATACTGTATATAAAGCTTATCAGTATAAGCTTGTTTATGTATCTGTGGTGCAGTGTAGTATGATCTGATCTAATTACCTCCTCTGGACAAAGTCCGGCGAGGTACTAATTTTGGTCGAATTTCTGTGTTTGTTTGTTTGTTTCTCTCTTGCTTTGTTAGCAACATTACGGAAAAACGGCTGAATGGAATTACATGAAACTTTCACGATATGTGGGCACTGGTCCCAAAAGAAAGTGATTAAATTTTGGAGGTAATCGAGTGACCTGAAAGGTAAAAATCAAGGTCACGGATTTTCAGAGGTCTATAACTTGAAAATGGTTGAAGATAGAGATATTTGTCATTATCAACATACAGGAACTCGTAATATGGGCTTTCATTTGGCACCAAGACCTTTAACTTTGAATGACCTTGAAAGGTCAAACTCAAGTTCACGGATATTCAGGGGGCTGTAACTCGAAACTGGTTGAAGATATATATTTACTATTATCAACATATAGGAAATCTCATGAGGGTTTTTAATTGGTACCTTATCTTTTGATTGTAAATAACTTTCAAAAGTCAAACTCAGTGTCACGGATATTCAGTGGTCCATAACTCAAAATTCGTTGAAGATAGAAATATTTATTATTACCAAGATATAGGAAGTCGTAGAAGGGCTTTCATATGGCAGCATGACCCTTGACGTTGAGTGACCTTGAAAGGTCAACCGCAAAGATCACGGATTTTCAACTAAATGGCAGAAACGAGTCAGTATATAACAGCAATGAAGTAACTGCTGTCGGGCGAGGTTTTTGTGCCTGGCACCACTTGTATTACTATTTAATGAACTACATCTCGAAAACGTTCATGTATTATATTTCGTGGCAATAAAATACACAAGACTGCTCTTCACTAAACAAAGTAAAGACAAAGGAACAATTATACTTCTTATGGCGATATTAACCACATCACTTTATAATTCAGTCACCTCACGACTGACTGGCCCTGTGAACTGACCGCCTACCCCTATCATTGTAAACAGTGGTCTGCGGAGGAAATTTGTGTGTCATAGAATTATTAATTACGTGGAAATCTCAAGTGCAGGAAACCAACTTTTTATATGACGTTCATTAATGATGTGTTATTTGAGCGGAGCATGTGGAGTTACATGAAGAGACAGACTGACAAGCGAGGAAGTGAAGGAGCATTGTGGTGTGGATGTGAATGTGATAGATGACTTTAGCAGAAATACATCGAGGTGATTTGGCCATGTTCAGAGGATGGGGAACGAGAGACTAACAAGGAGAGTGTATGTGAGTGAGGTGGAGGAGGGGAGAGAGAGGGGAACGCCGAGGATGAGGTGGAGGGATGGAGTGGAGAGGTATATGAAAGAGGGTGTGTGTGAGCTGGGGGTAGGGCAGTGAAATGGCAGGGGACAGGGCGCCATGGAGGCTATTTGTTTGTGGCCATCCCGTATTAGATTAAGGCGTCTGGCAATTGATAGATTATTAATGGTGGGCTGTAGTAACGCTACACACACAAAATAGTACCGGTATATCAGTCAGCATCAATAAATTGCGCAGCACTGAGTACTACCAGTTTGCGAACAGTCTCCACCCTGACCTCTCCTACCTACCACCAACATTAACGACGATCAGTGTTTTATTATGAGAGAGAGAGAGAGAGAGAGAGAGAGAGAGAGAGAGAGAGAGAGAACATTCATTTCTTTAAATGTACGTGCACGGGTGCGTCTGGGAAGCTGCATATTTTTCACATTTCATGCTTTTAAAATTATAAATGTTACACACACACACACACACACACACACACACACACACACACACACACGTTTTTACGTGGCCTGTTGTCTTTCGTATCCCTTTTCATGATATAATTTTGCCACCAGTCGATAACTGCAGCAAAAAACAATATAAAATACTTCGCCTCACAAAAACTAACGATTGATTCACAGTAAAAGACTGTGGAAATAAAGGTAACAGCCTCTCCGCTACCCCACCAGCAAAAGTATTGGTAATATAGGACTTTCCAGGAAGACCACAGGTAAATATATTTTGTGGGCCAGTAGTCTTGATTCACGGTTATCTTAGTTGTACTCAGGTGGCAGCAGGGAAGGGAGGTTAATACCTGCGGGAAGAGATTCTTAAGTTACCTCTTTGGCGTCAGATTACCTGCTTGACATTCAGTTGCGGGAAATACCAGGCTACTACATTACGGAAAAAAAAATGATAGCAAAAATGCCTGAAATTATCACAATTAAAGTTCCAGACGAGACGAAAGACCTTCAGATGAAAATGAAAAAAAAATAAATAAATAATGAAAGGTGTAAGAATATAAAAAGAATGAAGGGGAGCATGTGAAAGAAAGAAAAAAAGTACTGAAGAATGAAAGAAGGAGATTGATTAAATGAATGAGAGGGAAGAGGAAGGCAGAATAGGAGCACTGGTGGAAGAAGCAAATTAGGAGATAAATAATAGAACCGTGAGGAAGAGTGCGGTAGGTGGGGGTGTTTCCTTCAGGTGACACTGTAGTTGGTGACAAGCCAAATGATTTCATACAACCCAGAAAACGATGTACAGCTCTGCGTGGTAATTAGACATCCAAATTGCGTTTGGTGATCAGTTTGGGTAAGGCGCTCTAACAGAATGGGACCTGTTCAATTTACATCTGAGAGGTGGTTAGGGTTAACCGCTCTTAAACGGCTAGCGAGACAGGTCGCTTTCACCTTCCATGTCGGGACTGGGCAGTCTATCCCTGGTCTCCTACGCTCTTGAAGAGACAAAGACAGAATCAGTCGATGGACAGAATATTAAGGTTAATGGAAGAAACCGATAAATGCAATAAAGAAGGGACAAACTAATCGATGCGACTGATGAGATGTAAAGAGTGTTTAAATATAAAATGAATAGAAATGGTCCGGGCTTTGATGGAAAAATTGATCACATGCAAATGATGGCTGAAACACATGGAATTAAAGAAAAATCAACATTAATGATCAGCATAATAATGGATTAACTGAATAGATGGTACTGGAGTAAAACATAGAACTAGACGAAGATAGTGAAAATGCTAGGTGGCAGAAAATATATTGGCGATTCTTCTATGAGATGATGCACTAGTGTGCAGGCTTCTGGGCGTCGGTGCAAGCAGGTTGCATGATATATATTGGTTGTTTCTGGTAGATGATTATGCCATGTTTCTTGCTGAATAAATTACTGTATATATACTTTGTTTTAGATGCTGCAGAGGGATGCGTTCACACTTTGGCCCCTATGTACCGAGATGACAGAATTGGCCGGCTGTATGAACATCCTCCTACTCCCACACATTCCCCGAAAGGAAAATGGTAGAGTGTAGTTATAGCACAAAACCGTGCTTCCGGAGACGCACTTCTTTAGTTTCTCCTTACAGCAGGGTCTGCAAATACTCAGACCTGCCCAGACTCTGTGACTTCTAACCAAAGACATCGAAAAAATCTTGGCCGATAAAATACACACACACCCAACTTACAAAACTCACGTGACACATTGCGAATGGTCAGTCATACACAACCGTTATAAAGAATGGTGCTGCACCAATCTGCCAACACACACACACACACACACACACACACACACACACACAGTGGACATGTGGCTGCAACTACATCCAAAACAATAATAAATGCGAGAATAAAATAAACAAAAAATCACGCATTGAAAATATTATGGCTAAACATTAACGGAATTAACACAAAAGACTACAGAAGTAAACAACTTCCCGCACACATAGGCGGCATAAAGATAGGACTGATATATAAGAGACGTATTTCACAATCACGCCCAATGCATTTTTCACCAACAGCACTTCAATTTGACATGACATGAAAGTGAAAATACTGGCCTCATCAGTCGCTTACCTCTCTCTTCTTTTTGAACCACTTTACTGATATAATTATCCATCCACCATTGTGTTGTTGGCTTTCACGCTGTCTTCAAAGCTGACACTACCAATTATACTTTTTTCGTCCCTCTGTTTCACTGACTGACATTATAATCTTGCACTTTGCAGATAACAGACATCAGAACAAAGGTGGCAGTGCTGCCTGCTACCTAAACTGTGACAACCTAAACGAAAGGCAAGATAAAAGATGAGCTTCATCACGTTAATACAATTAACCAAGAGGTTGGGAAAACTGAGTAGAACTTTGCTGATGCAAAGTTAAACATATTTCTATTATGTAATCATTACATTGGTCAATCCTTTGAGTGACAGACAAGGCAACGTGGCATTAGAATATAGGTAGGAGTAAAAATGTGTACAAAGGAAAGACAAACTCGTTCTTTCGAGGCTGTATGCTGCAAAGAAGACGGTAAGTAATGGAACGTTCCATGAGTGAAATACAAGGATACGAAAAAAAAAAAAAGTAAGCGTATGCCCAGAAACTGTCTTAGGCTACTGTATAAGCAGAATGATCATCATTGCTTATACACCTATACGACCTGTATCTTACACTGAGAGACGAGAAAATAAAAAGGAATAACGCATACCCTTTAAAAAGTACAAGGAAAGAACCGTAATAACGAAGGCAGCACGTTGACGCTTAGCAATCAGAGGAAGCAAACACGTGATTTTTTTTTTTAATAGGCTGCAGTCTCTTCTTACCTTCTATCGTAGTGAGGAATATCGAGGGCCGAAAAGGAAGAAAAACGTGTGATACTTTGTTATCTCTTTGAAAGCTGCAATGAGGAGGCCATGAAAAAGTAATAGGTAGAAAACTCTCCTCTCTCTCTCTCTCTCTCTCTCTCTCTCTCTCTCTCTCTCTCTAAGTAACAATTAAATTTGAAGCAGCTGTCTTATGTTTGCGTTGGTGAAAATTGATGCTTTGTCTTACTCCTTTAAATATGCTGGAAGGAATATCACTGAACCATAATTATCACCTTAATACTACCGCTGATAATTCACTAACGAAAAGAGTCAGGGATAGTTAGGTGAATGTAAAAATAATTTGGGAATGAAAAAACAATATTAAAACTGCATTAAAACAAAACGGAATAATCAGATTGTGTATAATCTCTCAGTATATAAATTATGAAATACATCAACTACATTTGAAAAAAATGGTGACAGAAGCACTAGCGGATAGTCCAGCAGAGATTGTTATGATATTTATAGTGTTAACTCTCATTTAACGACTTCCCGCCAACCAGCTTTCCCGTTGGTTATAAACTTCCCGACATCGAAGCAAAACTTATTGGCGTTGCAAACTTTAGAACTCCCTCGGGACACAAAATAACGGCTGTAATTCAGAAGACTTTGGCCACACTTCCCACTGCGCGAAATGCAGAACACGATGAAGAGCATAGTGTATCCAATTCTTCCTCCCTTCGGGCTGTTTTGTAGGAGATGACCAGGATTTTTTTTTCTCCCTTCCGCTTCCGCCACCTCTGTGTTAGCGTCTGATTTTTGATGCTATGAGAAACTTCCTTGCACCTCTTTGACAACAATGTGTTTTACATATGCCACCTTGATACTCAACTCCAGGCTGTAAGTGTCTTTTCCATTTTGATATAATTAATATTAGCAATACACCGGATGACATGGAGTGTATTAGGTAAAGACATCGCTGAGGCTGTGGTGTACGGAACCTCTAAACCCACAAGGATATGGCATTTAGTATATTTAACAGTAGAAAACAAGAGCTGTGTACGGCAATTCCAGGTATTAGATGACGACTATAATTTTTACTTTGAGTGTGAGATGAAAAATTGATTGAAAAGTGTGAAAAAAAGAGGCAAACATAAGAGAATGAAAGTGAATCCAGGACACATGGTAAACAAAATCTGAAACGAATCTAAACCAAACATTAAACAGAAAAAGTTTCCCTGAAAAAAATTATATTGTCGACACATTACTCAAAAAAAAAAAAAAAAAAAAGAAGAAGAAGAAGCGACGCCAAGGCACAGCAAACCCATCCCGGCAGTCCTTTTAGTGCTGACGAATAAATACAACACGATATCAAGTCAAAGATGTCACATATCAAATTTGGAGTAAATCGGTGAAAACAGACGATTTTTATGCCCATCTGAAATTTTGGGCCCGACCCATCTCACACTGACCCCCCTACAGCTAACTGGGGAGTGACTCCCCCCCCCCTGATGTAATGAGGCATGTTATAGGATGCAGATTTGAAAGATGCGCCTTTAGATTTTGGTTTTATGTCGATATGACGAATTTGGAAGGAATTATGGCGAAAAAACGATTTTTATCCGTCCATTTTTTTTTTTTTTTTTTTTTTTTTTTTTTTTTTTTGGGGGCGTACAGCCTGGGCCTTGGCCCGATTTGGCTCAGAATTTATTGAGCTGATCAGAAGGTCATAGCACATCATCCCTGTAATTTTAGTCAAAATTACACCAGTACTTTTCGTGTAAAGTTGTTAACTGACGTACAGACAGACAGACAAACAAAAACAAACAGACAAACCGAGTGAAAAAAAAAAAAAACGTCCCCGCGGGTAATAATGTTCGCCAAACCTTTATATTTCACGCTATGATGTAAGAGAATATTATTTGAAAGTATAAACGTGTACCAAACTTTATGAAAGAAAGAGGAGTTAAGCTAGGTATGTGGTAGGTTATGTAAGGGCACAATGTTAAAACTGTAGGAGCTCCTGGCCAGCCTCCTCACTTTTGTCCTCACCTCACTGTTTCACGTCCCTCCCCCCCTCGCCCCACTACACATGGCTGTATTGCACACAGGAAAAAAAACGAAAATATAATTACGGCACTTCGTACTGACAACGGTACTGTACCTAGGAAAGAATAAAGCAAAATTATCACTACATCATTGTCATGCTCGCAGTGGTACTGTACAAACAAAAAAGACAAATGTTATTTGTCTGTCTTCATATCGTTTCGTAACGTTTATAAAGGCTCCAGCATGGCTGCATGCGTCGGCCTTGGTCACTTAATGGCGGCTTTCAGCCCTGCTCGATCTCTGGCAGCCTCCTTATTCAGTCCCTTATCCCTGAGGTTACACTCTTGACCTCATCCCAGGTGTTTTTCGGTCTCTCGCAGCCCTACCCCCGACGTTCACACTTCTCACTTTTCTCACCCAGTTATCTCCAGCCTCTCGAACCATGTCTTGCTTACTGCAGTAATGTAGGGAATGATAAAAACGAAAATGACTGCATTACTTTCTGACTGCGAGACTGATTGCCAAAGGTCAGGGAACTTACAAACAACAGTCACTGATCAAAGAAATATTAAAAATGTACTCTCATCGCTAAGACAAGACTTCCCTGAGCTTCAAAGAATCAAGTGACGCTGACAAAGATAGCATGGAAAAAATTATTGTCACTGGGATGGGTCTGATGGAATTCTTTTAACCCTTCAGTGTGAGAGTACTACCTAGTGGTGACTTATATAATGCGGAGGCAGCCAGTATAATAAATCCGTCATTGTATTGAACTGATTGTTTTACATCGAAGAAATAATTTCCTCTCCACTCGTTGCTATAGGTCAGTATAATGACAACGTAAAATGTACACCTTAGTTGGATGAAAATCATTAACTATAAAATGGCATTGTCCAGTACGTTCTGCATTTGGCAGTGATCCTTGCACGTTTCATACACTGTAAAGGAATTTATACCATTATCATAAAAGACAATAACTTCCATTCGTGTTCAGTAGGGTGACTTATTTTTTAGCAAATAATTTTTCTACTTCCACTACAATACTTATCTGACTGAGGTGAAATAATAATAGCAAATGTGCAGATTTTTCCTGTTCATTCGGAGAAAATATCCACACTGCATTCCTAATTCTGCGGTATGTGTGCCAGTTTCTTTCAACTCTATGTGATCACTTTCCCCATTTTCTGACGCTTATTATTTTTTGGGAGGGGGGTTGACATCCTCCATGAACCACTGAAGGAGCGGGTCACGCTTCCCAGATATATATACTGCATTACGGGTGAGTGTCCACTGTATAACATTTATTTAAATACTAAAGCCATATTTGCCCTCGTTTGACTTCCCGAGTATTTATAATTTGGTGTGGGGGATTGTCCTCCCAAAAAATCATCGTTGGAAAATTGCAGCCAGACGAACTCACTTGCAAAACTTCGTCCAAATTTTTCTCCTACTTCTGGTCGTTTAACATTTTTGGAAAGAGCTGATCCCCCAAGTTTCACGCTCACCAAATATCGCAGTACGAATTAGAGTCCATTGTAAAACTAGTACGAAGATATCAAAGCCATATCTGCCTTCCTTTCACCACTTCTGTGAACTTTTAATTTAGTGATTGAGGCTGACCGCATTAAAAATCTTAGGTGGAAAATAGGTAGTGAAAGACCTTCAGACTAACCAGAGGAACTCACCTGGGCGGTTTCATTCAAATGATCAAATAGCCTTGGAGGAGATAAAACACACAGACACACAGACACACACAGACACACACACACACACACACACACACACACACACACACACACACACACACAGGCTGAAACCCGCACAACGGTATAGGCCCAGGGTAAGGTGCCGAAAATGATACCATGATGTTTTGCAGGATAGAATAAAATATACACTCGTATATATCAGTGTAGAAAATACGCCGGTATTAACTACAGGGAAAAAAGCATGAATGAAATACAAGCAACATGACTTACATCAACTTGCATACCCCAAACCCAGAAGAATAACTACACACACACACCCACACACACACACACACACACACACACACACACACACACACACACACACACACACACACACACACACACACACACACATCACCGACTTAGTCATTCTTGGCATACCACTTCTTTTCACCTCTTCAAGTCTCTTTTCCTACTCTCAGCTCGTCCTCGCTTTCCGCTCCAGAGCCTCAGCAGTTCATCTCTCCACAAAAGTGCATAATTTTTCCTTCCTGCATTATATTTGTTTTTCGCTTGGCTGGAGCACGCTCGCACACACACACACACACACACACACACACACACACACACACACACACACACACACACACACACACACACACACACACACACACACACACACACACACACACACACACACACACACACACACACATCACCGACTTACTTAGTTATTCTTGGCATACAACTTCTTTTCTCTTCTTCAAGACGCCTTTCCTTCTTTCTGCTCGTCCTCCCTTTCCGCTCCAGAGGCTCAGCAGTTCACCTCGCCACAAAAGTGTGTAATCTTTCCTTCCTGCATTAATACTTGTTTTTCGCTTGGCTGGTGCACACACACACACACACACACACACATAAATATAGATAAAGTACAGTAGATAGATAGATACCAATATAGATAGATACATGAAGTAATTGCACGATATTCTTAAATACCTCCGCCAAGGAGGTTATGTTTTACTCGCGTTGGTTTGTTTGACGGTTTGTCTGTCCGTCTGTCTGTTACCAGGATTACTCAAACATCCACTAATGGATTTTGATGAAATTTTGTGTAAGGGTGGGCCATGGGCCATGGAATAAATGTTTAAATTTTGGGCTGGATCCGGATCCTGATCCTGATCCTGATCCCGATTCAGAGCATCCCGCACTATATATCCAAAAGTTCTCAATTAATTTAAATGAAGTTTTGTGGAAACGTGGACCATGGACCAAGAGAGAATTGATAAGATTTTGGGGCGGATCCGGATCCGGATCCGAGATTATTCAAAAAGTTATGAACATATTTTGATGAAATTTTTGAAAGGGTGGGCCATGGGCGAAGGAAGAAGGGCCATGGACCAAGAAGGAATTGATTAAATTTTGGGGTGGATCCTGATCCGAAGCCTATATCCCCGGATCAATGGCATTAGTGGATGTATGCGCTCTCTGCGCGCTTTCTAATTAATGCATGTATCGTACAAGCACCACGTCCCCTTCTCTTGGTCTTCAGCTTCATATATTACATCCGGTTCGCTAATGGATCCTTTATATATATATATATATATATATATATATATATATATATATATATATATATATATATATATATATATATATATATACAGAGAGAGAGAGAGAGAGAGAAACATAGATATAGATAGATACATTGATAGATAGATAGATATCATCATCATCATAAACATCATCAGCCATTGCAAGTCCACTGCTGAACAAAGGCCTCCCCCAACCTTCTTCACGAATTCCTTGACTGAGCCAATCTCTGTCATGTTTTCTCTCTCCACCTCCTCTCTGGCCTTTGCTGCTACTCGTACAATCTCTTGAAGTCCAGTCAGTCAGCCTTTTGCTCTATCGGTTATCTTTTATTCTTGCTACATGACCTTCCCACATCCATTTCTGTTCTTTTATAACTTCTATAATGTCTTTGACTTTAGTTTGCTCTCTCACCGAAGGTGATCTCTTCCTGTCTCTTAAAGATGCTCCCAAGATTGTCCTTTCCATTACCCTTTGAGATCGGATTAGTTGCTTTTCCAGTGAATTTGTCAGTTCTCAAGTCTCACATCCATAATTCATAGCTGGAATAATACATTCGTTATATACTTTTCGTTTCATACATATTGGCAGTCCACAAATCATGATGTCCTTATGTTTACCGAAAGCTTTCCATCCAACTGGAATGCTTCTTCTTATTTCACTATCTTGGTCTTTTGTTTACTTTAGTATTTGCCCCAAGTAATTGTACTCCTCGACTTCTTCAACAATTTCTTCGCTTCTGATGACGCTTTTTGGTTAATTTGGACTAAACATTACTGTAGTTTTACTCCGGTTCATCTTTAGCCCTATTTTGAGACTTTTCTGTTTAGGTCATTTAAGATTTCTTGCAATGTCTCTGCTGTTTCTGGGATTAGGATAATCTGATCTGCAAATTTTAAATGGTTTAGCTTTTCTCCATTTCTACTCCTTTGCTTTTCCAGCCTAGGCATGCTTTAAATAATTTTCGAAAAATTGTATTTCCCTGACGCACGCCCTTGTCAATCTTATTTTCTTCCGAATCTTTATGTAATTCAACTGTAGCAGTTCCCCTTTTACATAAGTTTTCGAGTAGTTTTACAGTGTTCTCATTTACTCCTTGCTCTCACAATGAATCTGTGATTGCTATGTCCTCCTCTGAGTCGAAAGCCTTTTCCTAAGCAACAAAATCTAAGCACAGTGGTTTATTATATTCTGAGGTTTTCTCTATTACCTGATTCACTGTGTGTAGGTGATCAGTTGTCGAATATCCACTTCAGAATCCTGCCTGTTAACGAGGTTGGTTTTCTTCCAGATTAGTTGTTATTCTATTCATAAGGACCATAGTGAAGAGTTTGTAAAGAACTGATAATAAGCTACCTGGTCGATAGTTTCTAAGATCTTTTGAGCGGTCTTTATTGTAAAGTATAATATCTATTGCATTATGCCATGTTTGGGGAATTTTCTTCTTTATTATACACTCAGTAAATAGGTGGGCGAGCCTGTACATATACTGGCAGGGGTACCCGGTCTTGCCTGGCCAAAAAGCCGAGCACTGTAATAGTATTTCTTCTACTTCAATCTTTCTTTTTGCTCTAGAAAGGCCATGTGCTCATGATTTAAAAAAAAAGTATCGCACAGGAGTGGTACGATGAAATCAGAATATGGCTTGTGTACTCCCTGGAAATTTAACTGAATATCATCTCAATATGCATTCAGTAACAAAATCAACCATAAATTGCCACAAGAATCCTATCTATAACATCCAGGCATGTTTGACAACATGGTGGACATTCATCAAATATTTCAAGAGTTCGTCGTCCGAGGAGTCGAATTGTTTCGGGCCAAGTGTGCACCGATACTATTTTTTTTATCACGTGTACCTCTTATGCTTTTGAGGAGGGATTATAAGAGGTCCAGGAATGACCTCAAACGACTTCAGAGGTCAACCTCACATAGCCTATGTCCGAACTGGAGGTCATGTGTGTCTCCATGCCAAAAAATGGGCTGCTGGGTCCAATCATTCGAACATGACTTCGGAGGTCAACCTCATACAGACTGTGTCAGAACTGGAGGTCATGTGAGTCTCCATACCCAAAATTAGGCTGCAGGGGTACCTCAAATGACCCAGATCTGAATTTTGACTCCCCTAATACCAGCCTTCGATCAACCTGATTCAGATTATATATAGGTCTGGGGGTCTTTGGCCCTTGGTTTGGGCGTCATTGAATGACAGACAACGCCACTCTTCTCTATATATATATATATATATATATATATATATCTATATATATATATATATATATATATCATCATCAGCAGCAGCAGCAGCAGCATCTGGACCTCCTTTCCCACCCAAGGGTAGGGTAAGAAGCAGCAATGTTCAGACAACCCAGATTTGCTCAGTCCAATGGGCCACGCTTCCATTCACTCATCATTCAAGCCCCCGGAATCATGGCTCCATCGGATACGCCAAAAACATTCACCACGTTCTGTAGCTTCACATAAACGTATCCGATTGACTCAATCCAGACACTGCCACGTTAAAAAAAATGGGTGCCAAAATCCCTGATCATGCACTTCTCCTCACAACATTCATCCAGCCAGCTCGATCTCTTGTCAGGTCCCTAGCCTCACCGACTTCCAAACCTCTCTTTCTCACACACTCATCCACCATATCTCTCCACCTTCTCTTTGGCCTACCTCGCCTCCTCCCTCCTTCAAATTCGCTCATGTATACCTTATCACCACTCTATTGTTATCCATTCTCTCCACATGACCATACCATCCCAGTATACTCTTCGATTCTGGTGTCTACCGACTTTCTCACTCCACATCTTTCACGAATCACATTATTTCGTATCCTATCCACTCTCTGTACTCCACATACTCAGCAGTCCCATCTCCACTGCTGTTAATCTTGACTTTTCATTTTCATGCCACACCATAGTCTCACATCCATATGTTAAAGTTGGCACTGACACTCCCTCATGTAAGTCTCTTGCAGCTGCAACACTCAAGCCTCTGTTTCTTATCAAGGCCTTCATTGCATCAGCTACTTTTCTTAATTGTGTCACTCTACTTTCAACTTCTTTTGCACACTTTCCTTTCTTTTCTATCATTATACCCAGGTATTTGAACTCTCTCACCAATTCCAGTCTTTTCATTTACGGTAACATCACACTGGGAGTCACCTTCTCTCTCAGTAATCATCACTTTACTCCTCTCTACATTTACTCTCAAGGCACGACGCTCACAGACATCAGCAAAACTCTGCACTAGCCTACCAAGTTCTTGTTCGGTACTTGCAAGCAGTACTGCATCATCAGCATACAACAAAGTTGAGATATTCCATCCATCACCAATCATTACCAACGCCACCCCTCTCTCCATTATTCGTGTTTTTACTTCTATCATCACCCTATCCATATATATATTGAACACCATGGGGACATCACACAACCTTGTCGAACGTCCACACCGATTGTGAACCATTCACTCAGATGCCCATTAACACTTACACATGCTTCGCTACCATATCTTGACAGCACCTAGCAGCTTACAATTTACACCGTACATGCGCAAAACTTTCCACAATCCCTCTCTGTCTACTTTGTCGTATGCTTTTTCCAGATCCATGAATGCCATAAACACCTTATGATCCTTCTCACAAGCCTTCTTTGCTATCTGTTTCCCTGCAAATATTTGATCCACACATCCTCTGCCACTCCTAAAACCCCTCTATTCATCACTCACTAGGACTTCTGATATCTCTCTTACTTTCTCTATAATAATTCTTCCATATAACTTCCGTACTACACTCAATAAACTTATGCCACGATAATTCTTGTACTCACTTCGCTCACCTTTATTTTTGTATAGGGGTAAAATCACAGCCTTTTTCCACTCTGCAGGCACAGTTTCACTCACCCATGCCTTCTTACATATCTCTAACAAGTATTTCATTCCACTCTCTCCACTACACTTAAGCATCTCTGCATACACCTCATCAACCCCAGCTACTTTCCCATTATTCAGACGCTTCACAGCACTCTTCACCTGTGCTAGTGTCACGTCTCCTGGCACTGCATTCCTTCTCTGCACACCCCCAAAACCAATCATGTTTATTAGTCGCTCTGTTCTCTATTTTCATTGATCAAGCTTTCACACCATCACATTTCTTTCTGCTTTAACTTCTACATCTCCGCACCTCTTTCCAGAATAACTTCCTATTTTCAGAGTAGTTCACATTCATTTTTCTTCCAAGATCGTCATTTACCTCCTTCTTTTTCCTCTTCACTAGTCTCTTTACGTGCTTCTTGCTCTCAATACACTCAGTTCTTATTTCAACTGAACCCCTATCCTGTAACCATTTTAGTCACTTCTTCCTCTTTTCCTCCACCGCTCTCTTAACCTCCTCATCCCACCATGCCATACCTTTCTTCTTTGTTGTTACTCTTGCCACATCACACACCAGTTTAGCATTCCTAACTAAGCAATCCCTATATGCTTTCCACAGGTATCCCCGAAGGATTTAGGCGTTGTCCCTGGGTAGAGGACTTTGGATTGGAAAGAGTAGCATTTTATGACCGGATGACCTTCCTGATGTCCTCCAATGACCCTTGGATGGATTCGATACTCAGACCCTTCGGTCAGAGCGGAGCGCTCTAACGCACATACATACATATATATATATATATATATATATATATATATATATATATATATATATATATATATATATATATATATATATATATATATATATATACACATACATACATACATACTGTATATTGTTATAAATATTAGTCTCGCATTTTATTATTTACCTTTTACTCATTAATATCGGGCATATTGTCACTCAGAAAGGATTGTTCATGGCAATAAGAGAAAGAGAGAAGGGGGTATTATATCCTTAGGAAGATTTAGATTCTAGACAGAAAACTGTAGCTTGTGCTAGACAAGAATTTGAGAAAAAGGGGAGATAAGAAGATGCAAGATAAAGTATTTGAAGTAAGGGAGGAGGGAGGTATGAAATGTGAGAGGAGAAGACAGAATATTATAAACGGGAGGAAAATCATTAATCAAGAGACAAAATTTGAGGGGAGAAAGAAAGTAAGAAATTTTAAGAGATATTTCAATTATAGGGAAACAAGTCAGATCTAGCGATATGTTAGACGCCGTAGCAGATTATTAGAAATAATCGGACAAATGGAAAAAATTGTGGGCAAAGGGTAAATTAAGATGGGAGGTTAATGAGGATTGGTGAGGAAAGGAATGGTGAAGAAAAAAATGGTGTTGAGGAGGGGGATGGATGGAGCAGAAAAGCCCATTGCAGTGGAAAGCACATTACAGTACCAGTATGGACATTGGTATTGTCTCTTTTAAGTTTTAGCGGGGAGGGATTTAGTATAAGAGATCATTGCATAATTACATTTAACAATAAATTAAGTGAAAATAATGTCAAGGCCAGTTACGAGAAAGTATCCAACTATAATAGGGCCAGTTTTAAATAATTATATGCAATTCTAGATGCCAATGATTGGCATCCCATTGTTGAAACATTACATATCAAAGATGGATGAAAGTTTCTAACAGAAACTCTCAGCAATGCAGTCAAGTTACATATTCCAATGCAGAGCAGAAAGCCCGCTAAAATTCCAAACCCAACTGGTGGAACTCCGATGTTAAACAGTGTCTGGTAAAAAAAAATTCTTGTATACAAAAATCGTAAAACCACAAGGAGTTGAAGTAATACAACCAAATTTAATGCCCCTGGACAGAAAGCCAAAAATTAATTAAGTGAAATAAGAATAACCTTGCGATACTTAATAGTAGTATTAGTAAATTAAATCCCAAAGAATTTTTCCGCTACATCGGAAGCAAAAAGGTTACAACTCGAGCAATCGGACCCTGAATCACAGATGACAGAGAACATAATTATTGGTGATGAAAATAAGATGGCGAGAATTCTTAACACTTTCTTTTTGTCAGTAGTTACAATATAACATAGAAATAAGATTCCTGTAGGATTCCTGCATTTTCCATAGTTTCTATAGAAAAGGACAGTATAATCAGTGATCTTACAGTTAGTGAAAGCGATGTATGACCTGCAGTTAACAAACTAAAGGAGAATAAAACAAAAGAGCCAGACAAAATATCTCCACACGTACTAAAAGAACAACAGAATGAAATAAAAATAAACTTTTTCTGCAACTTTATACCTATTACTCATGCGCAGTAAGGTGCCACACGAGTGTAAGCTTGCAAACATAACTCCAGTATTCAAAAGGGCAACAAGTCACAACAAAACTACCACCAAATTAATTTAAAATCAGTGGTTTGTACGGTGCTCGAAACCATCATCAAAGACAAGTTTGTGACACAGTTAGAAACAAATAATCTCGCCAAAGATTTGCAACATGGTTTTTTAAACAAATGCTCTTGCCTTACGAATCTGTTGGGCATTTTAAACGATATATTGAACATGCATGACGAAACTAAATCCTTTGACATTGTCTATATTGATTTTCAAAAGTCCTTCAACAAAATTCCAGAAAAAACAAAAACAAAAACAAAAAAACTCCTTCAGAAGCTAAAAGTGCATGATTTCGGTGGCAATGTGCTCAGATGAAGCGAAGACTGGCTAACCGAATGGAAGCAAAGACTTGTAACAAATGGAAAAGAGCCAGACTTACAATGGGAGTGCCACATGGTTAACTGTTAGGTCCATTTTTTAAAAACTATAAAAATGATATTGACGAAGAATTATTTTGAGATTTTTTATTTTGCCAGTTGCGCTAAAACAGGTAACTGAGCAGACAACATTGCAGAGGCAGGCAATTCAGTGAGATCTTCATCATCTGTTCAGTTGCGCCCAAACATGGCAAACGGTCTTTGATATAAATAAATGTAAAGTCCTAAAGACTGGAGGGAGTAGACTGTAGGATCAGTCGAGCAGGGCAATGCTCCCATGGTGGATGGTAGCTGATGACAGGGAGAGTTGGAGCTCCAGTTTCACCAGCCCTTGGGACTAGCTCCAGACCATCCCCCTTTGCTGAACATCTTCAGTGTTTCAGTAACATAGAGATTAGACCAGCATGCTCTTCAGTAAAAGTTCCTCTAACTGCCAGCACCAAACTACATCCACATTACACACTGCGCTTCCTATTAAAAAAAATATAAAATGACATCATATTACCAAGCCTCAAAGTCCACGGGGAAAGGGGACCTCAAAGCCTCCACCATCCACTCCTCTCCTAATGACGACCAAGTGAGATGTCTGGAACCACTGTGTGTGTGTGTGTGTGTGTGTGTGTGTTATCGCGATGGGGGTGTGATTGCACGTTTCTCTCTCGCACCTCCTCACCACTTAATCATTATTGCAGTCTTTCTTCCCCTTCACTCCCTACTCCATCACCACCACTCTCTCTCCCACTTCCTTACCTCCCATTCCATCACCACAACACTCTTTTCCACCACCACTACACTCTCTCCCATCCTCTCATCTCCCACTCCATACAGCACTCTTTTACCTCTCATTCCATCACCGCAAAAATTTCCCATCAACACACTATCTCTCCGATCCCCTCTCCTACCGTTCCATAAGGATAACTTTTTCCGCCTCATGCACGCTCTGCTTCCTCCATCCTCACTTCTTTCTACTTCCTCAGATTCTCTCTCTCTCTCTCTCTCTCTCTCTCTCTCTCTCTCTCTCCGCATTTGCCTTCCATTGCTCCTACATTTCAAACTCTCTTTTTTCTCTCTTTCTCCTTTTTCTTACACATTTCAGTCACTTCTCCATATCCCTCCTTCTTCCCCTAAAATATCTCCACATCTGGCCGCGGTGGCCGAGTGGGCAGCTTTGCTGACTGCAAAGCTGTCGGTCCATCACCGTCAGCGATCTTAGCTTGGTTCGGGCAGCTGGCGTCACTCGATACAGGTGTCATTCCACTCTTTAGAGGTCTGTAGGTAAAATAAGTACCTTGGATAACACCTGGGAAGGGAGGGAGATAACTGTGGTAACCCCGATGATACAGGAACTTGGGTGAAAAATCAGTCACATGCTCAAAAGCCTCAGTTACGAACACACACCGAGGCTAAGCCCCTTTACCTTTACTTTTACTGGCCTCCCTCATTCTTGGGCCTGCCCTCATATCCCCACAAATTTAGTCCACCATCAGAATATTCGTATGTGCAGAGAAAATATGGTAAAGCTGCAGCGATATTCTCAAGGGCAAGAGAGATTTAGGGAAGGAAAGTAACTAACTATGAATTTCTGAAATGGGGTCACTGTGGAATATTTCTCGTTTCGTACCCTAACATCTAAACAGATTTCATGATTACGAGTAAAATTACATATGGATTTATTGAGTTACTGCAATAGAAGACTTCCGGTCAGGGTTTTATTAGGTTCCCTGTTTTTCATTAAAAACCAGAATGATTTAATACTATTATTTACCGGTAGTTGCTGAGAATAGACTGGAAAATGTCACGAGCCTTCTGTGAAATTTGGTGTGCACAGTTTTTGCAGTTATTGATGTTGTACCAAAGATAATTTGTCGCATTCGTGTGCACAGTAGCAAAGGTGTACATAATGTTTCCTTGGGTTGCGCATACAATAATGTACCGGTATTAGGTAAGTTATCTGCACTCTGACTATAATCATCTACTGGAGTCAGTCAAATCTCAGTACTGTCAATGTTTGCCATATATCATAATTTATTAATCTGAATGTGCAAGTTTACCTTAAAGCAAAAAAAAAAAAAGGGGGGGGGGACAGTGTTACCAGTTTTATGGTAATGCATACTGTAGGTATTCCTATGAATTCAACACAGAGCACGAATTTGTTTCTGTTCCTGTCGCAGCTTTAACTATTTTAGTTATATTTAAAAAAGAACGTGGTGTATTTTATATTGTTAGTAGACCTGTAGTACAGTACTTGCCTACTTTGCGAGAATGTGGGTGGCATATTGCCTCGCAAACTGCTAAATCGCAAAGCAGACACCATGGAAAAGCATGTATTAAAGTGAATATGGTGGACACCCAACCCGAGTTACATATTTCCTCTCCCCAATTTTCCCCCTTTCCCCTTTCCTTTACAGTTACTGTATATACATTACAGTTACAGATACATACAGTGCAGTATTATTTCCTGCAAGAAAGATAAGAATGATCATTAAAAAAAACACACACATACACATACAGTACACATTGCATTAAGTACCTTCAATTTAGGGCTGGTTGGGCTTGCGGGGAAGGAGGGAGAGGATATCCCAGGCTGTGGTGCTCTACCGTGGCCCCTTAGGGTCTCCATCATCATTTTCACTGTCACTGCTGACAACGGGAACATCCGCCTCCTGCCGTTGGATCTCTGCTTCAGCCATAAATATATCGAAATCCTGAGTACTGACAACCGACATGGCATCATCGTCGTCATCGTGGGCTGAGCTGGCTAATGGAAGGGCCACTTGGGTCAATGGGGGGTGCCAGGTCTGTCAGGAATTTCATCATTAATGTATGTGTCCTCTGGTTGACGCCTCTTTGGTGCTCACCAGCATAAAAACGGTAGGTCCTGTCAGTGGCCTGACGCATCTCCTCGGCTTGAAATTGGTAACAAGCACACGCCATGGCAGAGGGAGAAGACTGGGTGGCTGACTTGCTGGTTGTGATGAGTCTGACGCCGCCTCTCAAACTATTGCGCCTCGCAAACTAGTGAGTAGTGACGGCCGTAATTTTTTTTGTACTATACAGTACTGTGTAATATTTTCCTTAGTGGAGCTGTCAAACAAGGCGAAATGCAAAGTAGGAAGTCTACTGTACATGTATATCATGAAGCGCGACTATTAAATTATAATGACCAATAATATAGTAAGCTGTGTACGTTACTGCAGTCATGAACAAGTGCTGCCATTTACCGCCTGTTTGCGTCGTCTTCACATAACGGTGTTCACATAGCAGTATTCTTTAAGGCCAGTGGGTTTCCTGTTTGACCCGCTTATCACCTAATTAGTCTAGGTGTTATTAGGTTAATAACGTATTGAAAGAGGGATCTTAGTCTAACCAACCCACTAGACCTAATTATTCTTACCACACCCTTATCCTTGGTTCCCTCCGTAATTTAATCAGTTATCTAGTTTTACAACACTCCCACCTCGAAAATGCTCCTAACCTTGCACCTAACCTATTCCTGTCACCTTCATAACCTTACAACACTCCTAATTTGTTCCAAGCAGTGTTTTATCTTTATTTCACTTGTACGCTCTCCAAGCATAGAACTTTTTTTTTTTTTTTTTTTGCATCAGACATTGTTTAGAGTATCAACCATCCCTTGTAGTATTTCAGTAGTGGAAAATGCAATTCCTGGAAGAAAAATCGTTACCCCAAGCGAGGAACATATCGACAAATTCATCTGACGAGAAGTAAGTTGCTGTCATGGTTTGTCTTACGAAAGTACAAGCTTTGATTGAATAGGATACAATAGATAAATTATGCATGTTCTCTCTCTCTCTCTCTCTCTCTCTCTCTCTCTCTCGTTTTCCTTCCCGTAATCTCCCAACACTACCTTCTCTCCGTCATTTTGTCTTCTGTTTTGCCCCTTCCTACGGATTGTTTGCCCTTCCTCTACAACATATTTATATTCCTCTACCTGCCACATTTCAACCCACTCCTAACTCGTTTGATCCTCTCCTTCCTCATTCCTTTCTTCTCTCATTCTCTGAGCTCTCCATCTCTCCTTTGTCTTTCCCCTCCCTGTTTCCCTTTCTTTTTCTTGGTCTTTTCTTCCCTCTCTCCCTCCCAGGCTCAACACCAAATTCCATTTCTGTTTGCAACGGCCGAGAGGGAAGTGTTTTTCTCGTATTTAACAAAGCAAGAACCTGCAGACTACACTCCCTCTTCCGCGTAGCTGAATGATAAACTGTTACAAGCCCATTCAGCGTCTGTAGAATATAGTTTAACGACGTGAATAGACAGATAATCGAATAAGGAAAGACTGACTAGGAGGGTGGATGAGTGGGCAGCTTGGAGGAAGAACGCAGCGAGCAACATTATGGGAATACATTAAAGACAGTGATGTTACTGAACGGGGGTAGCAGATGAGTTTTAAAAAATATCTGGAGTTTTATTATGTGTATGGAAAGCTAACAGAATAAAGACTCACTGACTAGGAGGTAGATAAGGGTGAAATTCCTGAAGGAAGAAAGGAGAGACCTGCAGTAAGGAAACACATGAAGGAGGCTGGTGTTCCGCTTAATGTGTGTTGTTGAGTTAAAGGAAAAATTCCAGGAGGTTGTTTTATCAAATGCATCACCTGTTGGATGAGAAATCTACTGGTAAGCCAAAAAAAAAAAAAAAAAAAGTAACTTTTATCACACGAAATACTCCTCCTGTTCTTTCTTTATATTTCCACCCGATATTTTTCATGATATAATGGAGAAAAAGAAAATACAGCAATGAGAAGAAATACATTTTTTTTTCTTTTACGAGGTATTTATTCGTATGTCTTTATGACTCTCATTATTGTGACAGGAAATGAAGTTTCTCAGTAGTCTATTGCAAGTTATGTCTCTCTCTCTCTCTCTCTCTCTCTCTCTATCGTTTCCTCTTGTCAACATCAGCACACACAAGCTTTTCGTCGCCGGTTGACTGTATTTTTTTATTTCAGTCTTGGAATCCTCAGTTTTAATAATATATTACATCCGGTTCTGTGCAGAGTAATTACCCTAAGGCCTACAGTTGATCGTTCATAGAAGTTCGACAAATTATTATTAATGGCGGTTGTACAGCCCTTAAACCTCCTACACTGAATTCAGATCGATGAACTTTAGACAAAATTAAATGGTAGAGGCGTCCTAGGGCTGAATTGACAAAGTTCTCATTTGCAAGATATGGTATATTAAATGTTGTTTTACTTGCCATCATCTTCATTGTCCAGACATCTTTTCCCACCTTAGGATGAGGTTAGGGAAAGTCCAGAGAGCAGAGATTATGGTACAACAGACTAGCCAAAAGTCTACCAGGCTGATGTGCCACACTTTCATTCATTCACTATTCAAGCCCCCGAAATTCTGACGCCACCTAGCATGCATAAACACCTACACTTAAGCTCTTCACTCCACCTACCACTTAAGGCCCTATCACACGGCATTTCATACGAGGTTTGCCGAGGATACGATGGTAAATCGGAACGGCAACGTGGTAAAATTGCCGACGATACCACGGGCATTTGGAACCCATCTGGACTGATTCCTGCCGAGGATACGACGGGCAAAACAGTGTGACCAAAACCCAGGCTACTCGACAGAGAATATATCATACTACATTATTAAACATTTAGCCTAACACTGAATACTTATTAATATTTTATAATAAATATCAATCGTTTTGAAGGCCTTATAAAGAGTTAATATTTCCTACACCGAGGAAACTGTGATGTCGATAAAATATCACTTGTTTACAACTCAGGACTCCACTGCAGGTAGAGTAGACGAACCAGTCGCCACCTGAAAACACCACCACAACAACAACGTACTGATGGCTTTATCATCGATTTCCTGGACAAGGGCACCTGAATTCGCCCTTATAGAGAAATTGAGGCAGTTCCGCGTGCGTACCAGTTTGTAAACAAAAGCTGCTTCTCCTTATTCTTTACCGAGTCAGCGACAGCGATCACTGTCCACAGTCGCGAGACGGGGCTCTGGCAACAGTGTGAGAAGCATGTCCTTTGCCGAGGATACGAGGAACATGTGTGATAGCGTCCAAGTTTTGTTCCACTTTAATCTTCCTCGGCCGTTCATGATACGAGGTACCGTGTGACAGGGCCTTTAGAGTCAGTCCGACGACTATCACTTAACCGAGAAAGAACGAGGGTGACAAACCCTTGCCACACTCTCATCCCCACAAAATTCTTCCAAAAACATTGATCCACTGTCAGTTCCTTATCCTCATCATCAAAATACCTCACTCATTTGTCCTGTCTACTAACCTTTATCTTGACCTAACACGCATCCCCTACACCTTCAAACTTGTCCAGGTACACCCTTCACACCACTTTTTTTCACTCGCTCTCTCTGCAGACCGGATCATTTATGTGTATTCTCTTTTACTCTGGGCTCCAGACTGTCTTGCTCCGCATCTTTTTTGAATCATAATATTCTTCTTTTTATCCATTATGCGCGCTCCATACACATTTCTCATACAGTCGCATTTTCACTGCTCTAATTTTGACCTTTCATGCCACACTACAGTATCGTCTCACAGCCTTTTGTTATTATACGTAGTAAAACTCCATCATCACAAGCCCTTTCAGTGGTTACACTCAGGCCTTCACAGCATCAGCCACTTTTCTTCCTTGTGTTACCCTGCTCTTCCCGTTGTAGACCATCATCCACTCACTTAAGGTAGTACTGCTTACTTCTTCCTTTACTTTTATCACTCCTTTTCTGCATCTGTCATCCTCTCTCCCCATTTCTTCTTTATTCCTGTCACTTTTTTTTTTTTTTACTCTTCTTTCCACTTCGGGTGGCTGTATACTGAGTGGCTAACCTAATGGTTTCCTGTAATCCGGAAAACAATTTACAGTATGTGGAAATCATACTAGATTACAGGGTGTTGTGGAGCCTACTGCGGTGCCCCTGTTAACTGGGTGGAGAGACGCAAATGCGGCGTTCATATGGGGAATCAGACATCCACACTTCCTTGTTTCTCGCTGTGGTAAGGTGCTGTCTACCACAAGGGAACATTGGTTCACTGCATAGGATGGCAATGCAAGGACGGTTGCTTGCCTGCTGCTGATGGATCTCTTTAGCTAGATAGACCGTGGTTACTCAACAATAACTAGAACAACTCTTCTCTCCACTTCCTTGGCACATTTACATCACTTTTTTTATCACTTCACCCAGGTACTTAAACTCTCTCACCAATTCAAGACTTAACCATTCACCAGAAAAAACACATTAGGGGGCACCCTGTCTTTCAGCAACAATCATTTTACTCTTATTTACATAAACCTTCAAGTCAGGACCCTTACAGATAGGCCATCTACTAACTTGTGCAGCCAATATACAAACTCGTCCAGTGTCTGCAAAAAAAAACAACATTTTCATCATACGTCAGCTTTGAGATACTCCCTCGTTTGAATAAATTACCAGCAGCATCAATCGCTCCATGATTCGAGGTTTTACATATCTTATGACTCAATCCTTATACCTACAAACCATCTATGGGAATATCACCCAGTCATGTGTCATTCCAATACTGATCTTATTCATTTAGAGTTTCAGATAGATTCAGACCCTTACCTTTATTTCACTGACAATATAAACATTCTTAACGGCATTCATTAACTCACCATCAGCACCATTGCCTTCCATAATCCATCTCTGTTTACATTATATCCATATTTCAGATCAATAAATACAATGAATATCTTATAGTTCTTCTCATAGCCCTCTCCACTATATGTCTCACTGCAGATATCTAATCTGTAAATACCCAACCATTTCCAAAGGAAACCTGTTCACACAGCAGGCTTACTGATGTCTCTTATTTTCCTAACAATAATTCTTCCATATACCTGTTTCTACGACACCCAAGCGGTAGTTTCTGCATTCATTCCAGGAGTTGCTTTACTATGCTGAGTTAATCCCTGATTTTTTTATATTTCAAGATGTTCAGTTTGTAACTTTCTTATATCATGAATTTTTAGAATATATGGAGTATATGATATTTTTAATATGATATCTATATGAAAAAGTCCTTCGGTGCCCGTCAAAACAGTCCGAAACTGTAAATAGAATTTAGCAGTATGAAACGGCCGAAGCACTTAACATGTCCATGAAAATGGCAATGACTGACAAATCTGATCAACATTTTGATTCTATTCTGTAGCTAAAACTACGGTGATATTATTTCCTCTTCCAGTTAAGAACAGCCGTACTTGACATTTACTACATCCAGCCCTCTGCTTCCTTCCTCAACTCGATTCCCTTCCATTTACACTCAGTTCCTCTCTCATTTCCATTCATCTATCCTGCACCTTACCGTTCTATTTCTTTTTCTTCCCCCTTCACTCGCATTAATTTTCAATATATTCCCATTCCATTCATGACTCTCCTTTCTTCCCCTCATTTTCTTCCTTCTTTCATTCACATTGTTCACCTTTCTGTTTTTCTTACGTTCTTTTCCCTTCCATCCTCCATTCCCATTCTTTTATCAATCCCCCTTTTTACCTCATTTTTGCCTCAGTCTCTCCATCCTTACCCTCCTGTCTAATTCTCGCATTCACGGCTTCGCTACTTCAAATCGACGGTAAGTCGGTGACTACACCAGCTGATTCTTGTTTACTGGTGTCGTAGAATTTGATGATCCACTCACCATTGCAAATTCCCTTTCCCTTAGGCTATAAATGGAAAAGAAAAAAAAAAGGAAGACAGGCAGACAATTATAAACCAAGGAAAAAAACCAACTTGGAACATAAGAAAATTTGAGAAAGAAAGTGAATAAATAGGTGTGAGACTATCTGAACATGACTGAGAGGAACAGAAGGGACAGGAAAGGAAGAATTAACGGGACGGGTAGTGAAAAAAAGGATTATACGAGGAGCAGGAGGAAGATGGGAAAGAATGTAATTATAAGAAATGGAGAAAGTCAGTGACGAAGAGAATGCAGAAGGTGGAAGCAAGAGGAAGTTCAAAAATTAAGAGACTGTGAAAGAGAAAAAAATGAGAAAGCGAGAGAGTAGGTCAGTTGAAAATAAAAAGTGAAAAATTACTAAAATGAATGGAGGTGAGGCAATGGGAGTAGGCTTTCGGAGGTGACCAAGATAACACAGTTAGAAAAGAAATTAAGAAATAGATAGATAGATAGTGTGTGTGTGTGTGTGTGTGTGTGTGTGTGTGTGTGTGTGTGTGTGTATTCGAGGGGGGGGATGCTCTAAAGAAGGATGGTGGAAAAGAGGATGAGCAGAAGAATCTGCACAAACTTTTGTAGATGCCTCCATTCAAAACAAGTGGCCTCAGATATTTGACAAAATGTGTACTAGGGCACTAGCAAGCTTTGAACATATCGACAATGGTAATTTGTTATATTACCACAGGAATCATTTAAAATCTTTGAATAATCGTGTAAAACTAGCTTTGAAATTACAGTGCTTGCTGATCAGCATTGTGTGTCAATGTTGGCGTGAATATGGAAAGTACAGTATCGATGACAGTCCGTCCTTTCCACATGACTTGTGAATTTGTTCATTATGTTCCTTTTCTCTCTCTCTCTCTCTTTTACCACCAAATCAAAGAATAACATTGTTCAGCAAGTACTTAATGCTACCGGTATGCCAAAGCAATTTTCACATATTTTTTGCTCTAAACGAGAACTGATGCTAGTAATTTCGTTATTTCCAACATACATGCAACCCTAAACTAGAAAGTGATCACCTCTGCTGAGGCTTGCTGGAATGTGTGACAGGTTGGCATTACTTCTCCCACGTTCGAATTTCCTCTATCCTTGTTTCTGGATTAAACCTCACCCTCTTTCTAGGTGGGAAAAAGGGTTAGAGTAATGGTGGATACTAAACATGATCCCTGAAAATGAATCGGGCTCACCACCACCAGCCCGGCAGCATAGCGCATCATAAACTTTCCTGACACAGTCGAATTGGTCTTCCACGCCAGTGAACCTGTCAAATAATATGACGTGTGGGTATGAACCTGTCCTTACCACATACCACACTACTGCACAACCATCCCCTCATCACACACCACACTGCTCCACAACCACCGCCTCACCACACACCACACTGTTCCACAACCATCCCCTCACCACACACCACACTGCTCCACAACCACGGCCTCACAACACACCCCTGTGTTGCACAACCACCGCCTCATCACGCACCACATTGCTGCACAACCATCCTCTCACAACACACCCCACTGCCCCACAACCACCGCATCACCACAAACCTCACTGCACCTCAACCATCCCCTCACCACATACCACAGTGCTGCACAACCACCTCCTCACCACACACCACACTGCTTCACAACCACCGCCTTACCACACACCACATTGCTGCACAACAACTGCCTCACCACACACCACACTGCTTCACAAACACAGCCTCACCACACACCACACCGCTTCACAACCATCGCCTCACCACACACCACACTGCTTCACAACCACCGCCTCACCACATACCACATTGCTGCACAACCACCCTCTCACCACACACCACTCTGTTCCACAACCACCCTCTCACCACACACCACACTACTCCATAACCACCCTCTCACCACACACCACACTGCTCCACAACCACCCTCTCACCACACACTACACTGATCCACAACCACCCTCTCACCACACACCACACTGCCCCATAACCACCCTCTCACCACACACCACACTGCTCCACAACCACCCTCTCACCACACACCACACTGCTTCACAACCACCTTCTCACCACACACCACACTGCCCCATAACCACCTTCTCACCACACACCACGCTGCTCCACAACCACCTTTTCACCACACACCACACTGCCCCATAACCACCTTCTCACCACACACCACACTGCTCCACAACCATCGCCTTGCTTTTATCCTGAAAAGCCCCTGGAATTTGACGTTATATATTGTACAATATGGTCAAGTCTGTATTTCGTGATTAATTGGTGGTTTACTAGTACGGTCATCACTCTTTCTTTGCGGTAGTTTCCATACCTAATGCTGACTCAACAACACTACAACAACAAACCACAGCACCACTATGCCACAGCAATAACACGATGTTACACTACCACACCAGAACACACCATACTACAACACTACTGTACTACACTATCACAGCGCTACAATACATCTCGCAACACTGCCGCATGACAGCATTCTCACTGTTCGGATGAAGGTTGTTAAACTAATTGCGCAAAAGGGAATAGTATGGACACCCATAAAACACAGTGGACGCAGAAACTCAAATAAGAAGTAGGAGATGGAAGCAGGAAAAAATGGTGAGCAGAAGAATACGAAGAAGAAGAAGAAGAAGAAACAAAGGAAGATTCTAAGGTAAATAAAAATATAGAAGAGGGAAATAGAGGATGAGATCACTAGGGCAAGACGATAAGGAAATGACAAATGGAGGATGATAAAAAAGGAGTGAGAAAAGAGGTAGAGAAAGACGCAGGGGGATAAAATATGAGAAAGGAAATAAGATAGAAATAGAACGGGCAGAACCAGAAGGTGCAAACAACAATTATGGAGGCTAAGCTGTTAAGACGGCCATTCTTGTAAATCTGCTGGGAGAGCTGCAGAGGAAGGGAATGAGCAGGAAGCAGAGAAAAAGGAGTGAAAGGAGGGGGAAGAGAAAGAATTAGCTCACAATTCAGATGGAGGAAGAGGGAGTAAGGAGATCAGAAGAGAGATGGATTAATGAAAACCATGTTTCGATGAGACAGGCAAATTTCAGTCCAGGAACATGGGAGAAAAAGACGAAAATCAGTGAAAAGAAATGGTGCAGGTGAAACAGGGGAAAAAAATAAATTTAAAACAGGAAAATAACGATTTCCTAGTAGAGAGGAAAGAGAGATTACAGGAAAACTGGTAAAAGGAAAAGGCAGAAGAAACAAGAAAAGTACTATGGTTACAGAATGACAGTGAAATACAAAAAAAAAAAAAAAAAAAAAAAAAGGCAGGCGGCGATGGCCAGCTCCAAGCGGACCAAGCTTTGCCAGCGACAGAGGGTGAGTTTCGGTATGAAAAGTCACTCCTGTATGGCGGCACCGAAGGACAAAGTCTCTTCCAAGAAGCATGGCTCTGGGTCAATACCCTTCAGATCCTTAGCATTTCGCGCGAGCCTAATCTTAATTTTAGCTATTTTTATCATTATTGCACTTGATGACCTTTGACCCCTAACTTGGCAGATATAGGTGATGGATGTACGAAGCATACTTGTAGTAGTCATTAATGTCTATAAGCATGCAAAGTTTCACTCGATTCCGTCCATCCACTGTGGAGCTAGGGACCTTAAAATTCACAGAATGGCCCATCAGAGGTTCAAATTATAGGTGGCGTTGCCAGCGGCTGGAAGTGAGTTTCAACACTAAAAGTCATTTTTATATGGAAGTACTCCAGTGCAAGATTCCACCCAGGAATCATGACCCTGGCATCTATGCAGCCTTAGCATTTTACGCAAGCAACTTCGTAATACTAGCGCGTTTCATATTTTCTGCTCTTGATGACCTTTGACTCCTGACCTGGCAGACATAGGTCATGCATGTACGAAGCACACTTGTAGTACTCATTCACGTCTATCGGCATGCAAAGTTTCATTCTATTCAATTTCCCCATTGTGGTGCTAGGGAACATGAAATTTGCAGAACGGCTCACCAAAGGTATAACTTCTAGGTGGTCTGCCAACGGCTGGAAGTAAGTTTCGACACGAAAAAGTCATTTCTTTATGTACTGTAGGTATTCCAGTGCAACATTCCACCCAAGAATCATGGCCCTGGCTTAATAATCTTCAGAGTCTTAGCATTTCGCGCGAGCATAGTCATGATATTAGCTTTTTTTTACCATTTTCACATTTGATGACCTTTGATCCCTGTCTTGGCCAATGTAGCACATAATTATGTGTGTAATAGAAAGTTGTAGCACTAATCAAAATCTATAAGCATGCAGTTTCATTGAATTTCATCGAGCCTCTGGGGAACTAGCAAGCCCTTTTTGAAAACCAGTGCTGGATGCTAGGAATGCTGAGGCCAATCTTCGCAGTGTTGCCACTCAAAAACTTGTTGAGATGGAGAAGTCAAAGCTGTCAACTCCCTTTAATAATGTTTCTACAGCTCAAAATGTGAAAAGTACGAAAAAATGGTTTTTCAGCCATTGCTAGGCAATGAGTAGTTGCCTAGCAACCAGAACCTGCGGAAACAACTAGGTCATAGGCTGGTCATTGTGTCCCAGTTTGGTCAGAATCGGTTAATTCTGAAGGATAAAAGTGCCCGCCACAATTAAACAAGAAACCAAGCAAGAATACACAACTAACCATATGAGCAGCATGAGCTTGCCAATAATCGACACTAAGAGCAGCAGAAAAAAAATAAATAAATAAAAGAAGGGCAAAAATGGTACGCACACAGATGAGGGGTTCAGTACTTTTTTTTGAGATGGTGGGAAAAAAAGATAAGGAAAAAAACTTATAGGAAAATTTTTTACTAGAATAAAAAGGTATCAACAAACCAATCCTTGGAGTTCCAAGGAGGGGAGACCATCAAAGCCCCACCATGCGCCCTCTCCCAGTGATGACCCAGTGAGATGCCTGGAACCACTGTTTGACTCACTTCTTCTTCGTTTCTGCAACATTCACGGCCTTTCCTCTAACTTTCTCTCAGTTGAGCACCACCTTTCCTCCACTAAACCTTACTTTCTCTTCCTAACTGAGACTCAGCTGTCTGAGGTGACTGATAGCAAACCTTTCTCTGTATCATCCTACTTTTTCTGTACTCATGTCAAAGCTAAAGGTGTCTGTTGTGTATATGTATACACCGACATATCTTGCTCTCATGTTCCTGAACTTGAATCTTCTGAATTCTCTACTCTCTGGCTTCAGCTTTCCCGTCATTCTCTAAATTTATCTGTGCTGTTTACTTTTCCCCTAATTCTACTGATAATGAAAAATTCCTCGACTATCTTACTTCTAAGATGGAACACATTCTATCCATTTCTCCTTTGTCTGAAATCTCCGTTCTATGAGATTTCAATATTCACCACCATCTTCGGCTCTCCTCTTCTTTCATTGATCCACCTGGTGAACAAGCCTACATCTTTTCTATTCATCATGACCTAAAGCAGCTTGTACAGCACCCTACTCGTATCCCTGACCACCTTGGAGAGAGTTCCAACATAATTGGCCTTTCCTTACAACTAATTCTTCTGCTTATACTGTTGATCTTTCCTCTCTGTTGGGCTCCTCCGATCACAACCTTATAACCTTAACCTGTCCCGTCGCTCCAGTAAGTCCTATGGACTCTCAAAAATAGCGTTACTTGTGGCACTTTTGAACTGCTGATTGGGAGACAATCAGGCAGTACTTCTTTGATTTTCCATTGAATGATTATTTCTTCCAGGGCTGACAGCCATCTGAGTGTGCCTTGCACATTGTAGAGATAATTCTCTCGGGCATGGAAGCATACATTCCTTTCTCATATCCTTTTACTATTGCAAAAAAAAAACTTGGTGTAATCACGTTTGTTCTACTGGTGTCCACGACAAAAAGGCCTACAAGACGTACTGGACCCAAACCACCTCTCAGTCTCATGTCTTCTGTGTTTCTGCCCAGAATTGTGCTGAGTCTGTTCTTTGCTCTGCAAAAATTAATTTCATGTGTACTTAATGCTCCAAACTCTCCAACTTCCATTCTTCATGCTCCTTCTGGCACCTTGCCAAAAACTTTTCTAACGACTTTACCTCATTAACCTCCCTCCTCTTTTCCACTCTGATGGCTCTGTAGCCATTTATTCTATTGATAAAGCAGAACTCTTCGCTCAGACTTTTTCCCTAGACTATTCCTGTGCTGGTCCTCCACCATTTCCCCCCTCTGACTTCTCACTGGCTGACCTTAATATTTCTTCAGTTGTGTTTACTGCCTTTACTGGTCACAATTCTGATAAGGCATATAGGCCTGATGGGCTCCCTCCTATTGTCCTCAAGAACTGTGCTTAGGCCCTTCCCAGGTAAACTCTTTCACCTTTGTCTGTCAACTTGCAGCTTTCCTTCTTGCTGGAAGTTTGGCCTCATTCAGCCTGTCCCCAAAAGGGGTGACAATTTCCATCGCTCTAACTATCGCCCCGTTGCTTTAACACCTTGCGTTTCAAAAGTTTTTGAGTCTATTCTTAGCAAAAATTTTTTTTTGTTTTTTCTGATTGTCAGTATGGGTTCTGCCAGGGACGTTCCACTGGCGATCTTCTCACCTACCTTTTAGGCTCTTGGTCATCCTTCTTTCGGGACTTTTGCAAAAGCTTTGTCATTGCATTTGACATCTCAAAGGCTTTCGAACAAGTCTGGCATAAATATTTAATTTCCAAACTGCCCTCTTACGGTTTCTATCCTTCTGTCTGTGCCTTCATCTCTTGTTTCCTTTCTGGTCGTTCTATAGATACTGTTGTTGGCGGCGACCGATTTTCTCCTACAGCTATCAATAGTGGTGTTCCTCAGGATTCTGTCCTATCACCTACTCTTTTCCATTTATTCATCAATGACCTTTTAAGCTGTACATCTAACTCTATCCACTCATGCACTGATGACTCCACCCTTCACCTTTCCAGTCGCTTCCCGCAGCATCCATCCCAATAGTTTCTTCAAAAAACAAGGGGGAAGGCTATGGCACACCTAATGTCTGACTTGGCTCATATCTTTGTGTGTGGTAAAAATAGCTTTGATGTTTTTAATGCATCAAAAACTCAGTTCTTATATCTATCAACCCAACAAAATCTTCCATAGGAGTACCCTCTAATTTGTAACATTACCCAACTCAATCCTCCATCATTTTAAATATGCTTGGGGTGTCATTCTATCAGGATTGATCTTGGAAAGAACGTTTTATTTCACTTGTAAAACTATTTCCAAGAGATTGGGTGTGCCTTTTTTTACTCCTGCACAATTGTTGACTTTATACACGGGTTTTATTCACCCCTGTGCAGAATACAACTCCCATGTGAAGCTCCCCACATACAGCTCTTCTCAACAAGATGGAATCAAAGGGTTTTCCTCTCATTAAATCTCCTCTTGTTACTGGCTTCCTTCAAACTCTGTCACTTCGGCGCATTGTTGCATCTTTATTTCTTTTTATTATCGTTATTTCAATGGTCACTGCTTCTCTAAACAGTCTGCTTACATCCCTCCAGCACCACTTCGGGCGCGTAGCACTTGTCTAGCAACAAACTCTCGTTACGCTTATGTCCAACTCTCTAATGCAAGAGTTAGCCTAACCGTTACTCCCAGTCCTTCATGTATGCAAATGGTCAGGTCTGGGACTGTCTCCCTCTGTCCGTTTTCTTACAGCCTATGATTTCCAGTTATTCAGAGTCAGTGTGTCCAGGAATCTCGAAGTGAATGGATCTTGAATTTGGCTCTCTGTTATGTTTTTTTTTTTTTTCCTCGGAGGGAAAAATTTGCAGGTTCCTGGTCTTTGGTTCGTTCTTCCTTGCATTAACCCCTACACCGCGGGCTTGTTTACCAATGACTTGCGTGACCCGCGGGGTTATTTGGGCTCCGACAGACTCTCAAAAAATATTTGCTAAAAATCAGTTATTAGTCCTAGAATAATAAAATTATATATGCTTATAGCACATACCTTCAGCTTTCTCCTGGAATGATTGTTGAGCCTTCGTCAGTTTCCGTAGGACTTATGGAGACCTCTGAAGTAGGGTAACTAAGTCTCCACTATACACTTCCCGACAACCCGTTATATGATTACCACAGCCAGATACAAACACTATAAACACTATTCTACCATTTTCAAGTAGTTTGGGATCCATACTAAAAAAAAAAACAGTGTGAATGCAATGGAAATTACGAGCGCGTCTGATCGCCGCACTTGCGCTAGTTCGCTCTAGGCACTCTGTCATTTATTATTCATAAAACCCCCCACACTTTATATTTCTATTACTATATCACACATATCTGGAGTCTTTCTCCATAAGTTTCCTTCAGTCGTATTATTTTATTGTCACTGAAGTCATTCTATTTTTCAGTCAGTAAAATACGTAGAGAGCCACGGATTCACTCTCACTGTTATAACATAAATTATTTGTACTCATATTCTTATATTACTAATTACTTACATTACTATTTACATTTTCTATTCTATTTTCAATATTTACCCTTCTATTTTACTTACAATATGTTATTCACTGTCACTTTCAGTAAGATAAAACTATAATACACTGTTCAATCATATGAACTGAACATCCATTGCTTTCACCTGCTATTTACACATTATTTCCAAATAATTCTGCTTCCACACTTGCACTGTTAGAACTGCTTCTGGCTGTGATAATCGAAGAAGCAGGTTACACAGAGGGGAACCTGGCATTCAGCGCACTGCCAAGAGGTGCGTTTATGCTCAGGTGTGCGGCGTGTGGTATGCGCACATACCTGACACCTGCGAATCGCAGCCTTCCTTTTCCCTGTGGCAGGCATTAGCTCAAGTCTGTGCCGATCCATATACGCCCTCTGCTCAAGTCGGTCGGGAAGTGTAACTGGATGGCGCCTTGGAGTTGCTGCTTGCACCTTACCATATTTTTCCAGCAGCTGCTGGACACAAGTCCTGGCGAACAACCTCAGGGAGAAGGACTTGGGTGGCTTTACCTTCATCTTGTACAGGATGAAGGCGTTCAGCATCGTCATATCTATGAGATGCAGAAAAACTTTCCTGTACCACCTAGTATTCTTCCTGAGGCAGTCGATCTCACCAATCATCATGTCGGACTTGTCCACCAGCCGCATGTTTATATTATAGTCCAACACAGCATCAGGTTTCATCACAGGTTCGCCTGTCCTACGGTCGACCTTCCCACTGTCTCTCATCTCCCCTTATGTACGGAGGTGAGCATGTGCACGACTCTCTTGTCATGCCACCGTATTGCCAGCATCTTCTCAGACTTGCGTAGGTGCACGTCTCCTCGCTGCGAGTTTCCCGCCTCTGGGAATTTGGGGAAGTTGGCACGATTACTTTTCACAATGCCGCAGGAGCCAATGCCGTGCTCAGAAAGGTATTTGGCAAGTTTCGGTGCTGTATAGTAGTTGTCTGTATACAGCACATGATTCCCACCAAAATACTTTTCTAGGAGCACTTTCACTACACAGCCTGAGAAGCCAAGGGGGTGTGTTTTATCGAGATCGACAGTGCTGGCTGAATATATGACGAAGTCAAGGATGTACCCCGTCTTACAGTCGCACAGTACAAAGAACTTAATTCCAATGCGATGGCGTTTGCTTGGAATGTACTGGACAAACCGAAGACGTCCTCTGAACAGAACCAAGGACTCATCAATGACAACCTTCTGAAATGGGTGGAAGAATGACATGAACTTATCCTTCATTCTGTTCAGAATCTCCCGGATCTTCCAGAGTGGGTCGGTTTGGGAAGGTACATCATTATCGGCAAAGTGCAGGTTTCCCATGATGTTCCGGAAGCGATCTCTGGCCATGTACTTGTTGAAGGTCGGTGAGCGTAGTAAGGGGTCCATGGACCAGTATTCTTCCAACTCATGCTTCTTGGAGTGTGGCATAAGAACCATGAGGGCAAAGAACACATACAGCTCCTGCACTCCCAGCATGGTCCACTGTTGCATCTTGGCTGCACCTGTACCACTAGCAGCACGTTGTGATTTGAACCTGTTGGTCTCATCACATATGTGCTGCATGACTTCGTCATCTAGGAAGGCCAAAAGGTAGTCGACACACTCAGCATTTTCGTCCATAGTGAAGGCAGGCTGAACTCCTGACGAGCTCTCATCGAAAACCAGGTTTTCGGGGACAAAATCTGACCCTTCCGTCCACGCGAAGGCGTCCAGGATTCCCTGGCGTGGCGGTGGAGGGATGGTGGTGGTGGTGGTGGTGGAGGTTGGCTGAGAGGGAGGCTTATCTCTGTCAAGGTCACTCGCACTGACCCTAGGTTGCCGTACAGCACTAGCAGCCCTTACCCTACTAGCTACACTACTTTTCACTCTCTTAGATCTACCTCTACCTCTACGGCCGGCCTTCACTGTTGATGCTGGTGGTGACTCCGACGACGAAGACTCCGGAGATAACTCAGCCGACGATGATGACGAGATGAGTAAAGCAGGGCTTGGGGAACGGGGAGGTGAATGCTCTCGTGACTCATGGCGGGCTGGGTCACGTGGGGGCATTGTTCTGGGGCTAACACGCCGCCTTTTCACTCCCTTCCCAAATTCTTGTCCTTCCTGCACTAAAGGCTCCTATCCCTTGGAGCTAGACACAGATTCACTGGTAGGAGCACTTGTTGTCGCTGTTTCTGGCGCGACAACTTCACCCGGCTCATCACACGATTCACCAGAATCGTCAAAATCGCTGTCCATTATTATCATGGACAATTCAGCAAGTTCTCGTGCCACTGCAGAGTCACTGAGGCCTTTCCTGCTTGCCTCAACACTTTTCTTGGGGGTAGAGGTCACGGGGCCCTTTGCAATGGGCGCAGAAGCGGCAGGAATGGCGGATGCGAGTGCGACATGTTGTCTCTGCAGTGGAGGACAAGGAACTAAATGCCGCGGCTTATCTGAGAAGGGAAGGGTTGACATTGACACTTTAGGCTGACTGCTGCTAACTTACAGGCTAATTTTTTATAGGTAGAAAATCTCGGCAATAAATAAAGAAATAGGTAGTTCCAGGTGAATGTAAATGTCAATTAGGATTCTCCCTTCCTTTCTGATATATATTTTTATTACAGACATCGATTACAAGGCATAAATCAAAGGGGAAATTACCGTGGTAATATAGCGAATGAATGCACGTGAGGTTTTGTCAGGTGATAATCAGGCAATTTCTGGAGTATAACACTATCACTTACCTGTTTTTTTTTTTTGTATATATTATTGGGTAAAAATATTGGGCATAGGGCTTATTTCAATGGATGAAATCTGTGGAAAAAGAAGGGGGAAATTTCCGTAGCGCAGCGCGGCGTGGGAGGTGAGAGGAGAGGGTAATGGAGGGCAGGTAGGGAGGGGAGTCACGAAGGGGGTAAATTATCTGAGAAGGGAAGGGTTGACAATGACACTTTAGGCTTACAGCTGCTAACTTACATGCTAATTTTTTATAGGTAGAAAATCTCGGCAATAAATAAAGAAATAGGTAGTTCCAGGTGAATGTAAATGTCAATTAGGATTCTCCCTTCCTTTCTGATATATATTTTTATTACAGACATCGATTACAAGGCATAAATCAAAGGGGAAATTACCGTGGTAATGTAGCGAATGAATGCACGTGAGGTGTTGTCAGGTGATAATTAGCCAATTTATGGAGTATAACACTATCACTTACCTTTTTTTTTTTTTGGTATATATTATTGGGTAAAAATATAGGGCATAGGGCTTATTTCAATGGATGAAATCTGTGGAAAGAGAAGGGGGAAATTTCCGTAGCGCAGCGCGGCGTGGGAGGTGAGAGGAGAGGGTAATGGAGGGCAGGTAGGGAGGGGGGGAGGGGAGTCACGAAGGGGGTAAAATAGCTAAAATGTCAACAATGGATGGGAGTACAGATGAGATTTGGAGTGCTGACTAGTGTTGGACATTGGCAGTACTGATATATGATACAAGCCACCACTTGAGAGCCCGGGATAATTCAAAATAACACAGAATCACAAAAGTGACGCCCCGCGGTATGATCCATTGTAGCCGAGCATCACGAAAGTGACGCCCCGCGGTTAAGGGGTTAAAAAAAAAAAAAAAAAAAAAAAAAGACGCTGGAATGGGAAGATCAGGAGCAGTTGAGAAAAAGAAGAGCAAGGCAGAGGAACACAGTGCAGTGAGATTACCTGCAAGCAATGTAATGAATGAGTACGGGATAAGCAACCTTTAAAACTCGTGAAGTTAATCGTAAAGCGTAAGGAAGAACAACAAAGCAAAACCTTTCATAAATGGGTAAATACAACACGGGAAGCAGGCTTTAGTGTAATATGTGGGCGAGGGGAGCAAGGAAAAAAAAAGTTGGGTAGGGAGGATTAGAAGGATAGAAAGGGGAATTAGTCTGGAGTGGGAGAAGACGGTAAGCAAATAAGGTTTAATAAATATAGCCGTAAAAAGGACTTGGATGGGAAAGGTATATTTGCTGTTAAACGTTCCACCTAGGCACAATGGGAATGTATAGGCCTTGCTTTTATGGATCCTTAAGGGCAACATATTTGCCGAAAAAAGGATCTATAGTATCCAAATGGAGACGTGAGCCTCTCACACCCTCTGGTACAAATATAAGTATGGGAGACATTGACCGTCTATGATGTAGGCTTATTTCTTTAGAAATAAATATTTGCACATAGGGCTACTGTATACACACGCGTCAGCGTCATAAAATGTACACACGTCACTGTCGTAATATATATCTATGTCACTGTCGTAAACATAACACGGCAGTGAAACACATTATTTTACTCGGTCACTTTCGTGAAATACATGTCACTGTCGCTCACTTTCCTCGCACATCACCATCTACAGTACTTGTGGGTCACTTGCGCACAATATTTTCTGATGTCACTGTCGTAAACTATATACAAACTTCTCTATTGTACACTATTTACAATGTGCGAGCAAAAACAAAGGAAACTAGAGGTCCCCCCACGGGAGGAATTACACCAGCCGCGAGCCGATACATATCTAGCGCGGCTCGGAATGACATTGACCTTGACCTACTTTCAACAATTTCGAACTCATAGATTGTCATTCCTACTACACTCCTGTAAATATTTGTGATGATATCTTGAGCGGTTGCGAAGTTATCATTAACAGACACACAGAGCTTGGCCTACTTTTACCATTTTCGAACTTACAGATTCTCATCCCTACTATGCACCTGAAAAACTTTGTGACTATCTTGAGCGGTTGCAAAGATATCCTGGTAACAGGCACACATTCCTCCTACTTTCACCAGTTTCGAACTCATGATCGATTTTTCTTCCCTTCTACACACCTGAATTATTTTATGATGATTTCTTGAGCTGTTGCGAAGTTATCGTGCTAACTGAAACATAGACGGATGGAAAGACGGACAGACAGGTTGAAACCAATACCAGCTTCGCTATCGTTGCTGGTAAAAGGTACACACAAAACACACCACTTTCGCCCAGGAGAAGTACCGTAAAAGAGGAGGGAAGGGAGAGTGGAAAAGCATTGTTGGAGGGGAGGGGAACCGGGGTTGCACCACGTTCTCCATGTGCAACGTCTTCTCTAATGATGACGGATTATTGCTTGACAAAGGAGAGGCTAGTATGTCCAACTCATGTCCTATGTCAGTATCACTAATCCCTTTTTGGGGGCGCTTTGGCAGAGAGGGTTGAGGCTTGGCGGGGGAGGAGGTTAGGGGGTCAATGAACTGAAGGATTCAAGACTGTAATGTCTCACTATACAGCCAAACGCATGACTGACGCTCCCTGATAACGATACGCACTCAGCTGATTGTAATGAGACGCGAGAGGCCACTTAAAACCACATTTATGGGCGCACTTTTCAAACTGCGTCATAGCATTGCATCAAATCCCATAACCCAAAGCAGCTAGAACCCCTCAGTTATCACAAGATAAATCGTGATCCTAAGGATTAGGGATCAAAGGATTTCAGGAGGTCACATCCGTCGTAGAACAGGTAACAAATCGACAATCAAGGTAACTGACCGGCAACCCAGTGATTAAGTAAGAACAAGAGACAGAAGGAGAACAAAATGTAGAATGAAAGCAAGAGACAGACGTAGAACAAAATGGAGAATGAAACTTGGAGATTTATTGGAAATTGCATGAAACTGGCGAGCGGCCATCAGGTCAAAGTGGAAAAAAATAGGAGTCCTTCCTACTGAAGCAAAATGAATGAATTTGGTCATCGTGATAACTGTGTAAATATATTTGTCTCGCTCTTCACGCAAAATGTCATCCTATTGTTATATTAACTGTTCATAATATATATATATATATATATATATATATATATATATATATATATATATATATATATATATATATATATATATATATATATAAGCCACTGCAAGACCACTGGTGAAAAAAGGCCTCTGCTAACCATTTCCATGAATTCCTTGATGGAGCCAGTCTCTGCCACGTTCTTCATGCAAACTTCTCTGTCTCATCTCTCCACCTCCTGTCTGGCCTTCTTCTGCTACGCTTACGATTTCTTAAAGTCCTGTCAGTCAGCCTCTTGCTCCATGGGTTATCTCTTATTCTTACTACATGGCCTGCCTACCTCCATTTCTGTTCTTTTATAACTTCTGTAATGTCTATGATTGTAGTCTGTTCTCGCAGCCAGGTTGATTTTTCCTGCCTTTTAAAAAAATTCCCAATATTGACCTTTCTATTGCTTCTTGCATGCTTCTGGGTTTTACCTGCTTCACATGCACTTTCAACTCTGCACTGTCAAGAGCATCGATGAACTGGGCCCTCATAAAAAATAGCCAACAGGTTAGGTGCTGCTCCAGGGTATGCCTTGTATGCCGTACTATCCAGGTCATGAGCAAGATGCGGTAGGGATTCACCCGTACATGGCTCTAGAATTTTGCTCTGTAAACCTCAGTCTGGTACATGGTCCCATATCTACACTCCAATACTTCTACTAAGGACTGGTAACTGTTCCTCTCCCCTACTGACATCTGGTCCAGAATTTACAATACGGCACCCTTGTGGCTAGTAGCCAGCTGCACTGTCTGCCTATCATCCCAATCATTCTGATCAGCATGTAGCTCAAACTGTGCATTGTAAGCTTCTGAACAATCTCTGCCACCAAACTTCTGAGGTTTCATTTTAATTGGACCCCCATTATAACCATGCACTTCACTGGTTTGAGGCCTAATAACTGGAGCATCATAATTAAGTCCAGGACTTAAAACTTCTGCATTCTGATTATTCATCCCTGTAATGCTACCATCAGATGCTTGGGATTCATGAAGAACCACCATACATTGTCTAATTTTTCTTTTTTTTTTATATGCTCCCTGTACACTAACCTGGGGCTCAGCAGTGCAGTATTTCTCTACAGCCTCAATTCGCTCACTATTATCTTGAAGTGGCCGCCTACATGCTTCAACTGGTTGTCTGCATGTTGTCTGCACTCTATCACATTATTGCTTACCTCATACTTCTGCTGCCGTGGCTCAACGTATACTTCCACCTTCAACTGTCTTTTTTTTTCCTTCCTTCATTTCCCTTGTGAAAGTGTCTAGCTGTCCGTGCAACCTCAGCTGTAATTCCCTTTGTTGCTCCTGTAATGCCTCTTGAGGCTATTCATATCGTTCTTTCTGTTCTTTGTTCTGTGCCTGTAATTGTTCTTTGAGTTCTTTCTGCACTTCGTTCTGTGCTTGTAATTGTTCGTTGAGTTCTTTCTGTCCTTCATTCTGTGCTTGTAATTGTTCGCTGAGTTCTTTCAGTCCATTCTGTGCTTGTAATTGAACACTTTGTGCCTGTAATTGTTCTTTGTGTTCTTTCTGTCCTTCATTCTTGCTTGTAGCTGCACACTTTGTGCTTGTAATAGCTTCATAATTGCAGCCAGTGATGCTTCCTCTTGTCTAGCCTGGCCTCTTGTCTGTACACCCTCTGCATCCATGTTGAAGGTTTGACTCACTGCAGCACTTCTCTAATTATTCACACTCCTCACACCACTGTTACTTCTCCGTCCCACACTGACATAGGCTCCAACAGCAGTAGTTTAGTATAGGAAAGGACGATGCCCCATGAGTTGTTCTTCCTATTGTCAGCCTTTCAGTGTGCAACAACAAGATCAGCTCAGGCGTCGTAAATAAACACTGGCTTCTTAAATTTGCTGTCTTTAATTTCCAAATAATTACACTCAGTGCTTGCCAACTACACTTCACTGTTTTCACAAGTACTGGAGCTATACAGTTTCCTCTAACTGCGACTGACACTGAACTGAAACGATACTGACTCCCCTAGGCTCTTCAACCTCCTTAAATAGCCTTTTATTTTTCTCCAACATTCTAGGTCGCGCTGGTACCTGCCCCTAGCACAAAAGATGCTAAATCAGAGACATCCAAAACATGCCAGAGTTTTCTTACACTGCATAACTCTCTAAATTGTTTAGCATACAAACTGTGATAAAATTACATAATTTAACAAAGAATCACATAAATGAAACATCATAGAGAAAATAGAGCACAAAATTAAATGCATAGCTTTACAAAATACCTCCACTCACAAACAGCAGGCTAACTTGTAACTCTGACATGTAACTGCACTGAAAAGTACGAGAAATGCACAAAACTTTCAAGTATTTCCTATTTAGCAAATCCCGCTTCTCAACACTAAGATCTTTTGAGTCGCCTCTTTGTAAAACAAAGTAACTGTTGCATTACACCTCATTTCAGGAATTTTCTTCATTATTAGACGTGCAGTTAATAAGTGGGCGAGCCTGTTTTGTAATTTTGTGCTCCTGCATTCAACAGTAAATCTGCTACTTTTCCATATTCTCCTAGGGCCTCTCCTCTTTTCATACTTTTAAGAGAAATGTTTACTTTATTTGGTGTTACCTCAGATATTTCACTTGTGTGAACTGAAAGGTTAGCTAAATGAAATCTTGAACACTCTTCAAAAGCCTGTCTCTGCATTTCATGAATTCACTGTATTTGTCTTATTAGCGATTTTGCCGTTGTCGTAGTGCCATTTTACTTCGGACCTTTTTCAAACTTTCATTTTTTGATAGAGTCTTTGATTTGATCCACGTTTCTCTTTCTTTCTTCCCCTCTCTGTCTCTTGTTGACATTCTTATTCAGTTCCACTCTTTCTATTTCACCTTTCTTTGTTTATATTTTCATTTTCATCTTTCTTCTTGTAATGAGCTCGAAGGTCATTTTTGAGTACTTGTTGGCTTTGGTTGTATTAGCCTTCCAAACTACCTATGCTGATTCTCTTAGCACTTTTGTTAGTCTGTCATTCAACTCATCAGTGTCACACTCAGCATCCCTTAGAGCCTGAAATCTGTTCGTTATTCCTAACTGAAAGGCAGCGTTGTTTTCACTTCCTTTTTTTTTTTTTGACATTTTTATTTTTAATAATTTCTCTTTCACTTCTTAAATTGAATCCGATTGTGTAACCCACCATCCTGTGGTCCCTTCCTAGATTTACTTTGTTGATAACTGTAACATTTATGACCATGTGCGGTAGGTGGAGGCGCTCACCGTCCACTCACTTGATGTAGTGCTGCTCTAGGGTGTCTACCCTGTTCTCTCCTCCCTCCATTCCTTCCTTCCTTTTCTGTCTTTCTTTATTTCATTCTTTCCACGTCCATCTGCCTACGGGTGACTTTACACTCCCTCTTTTGTCTTTCTGTCCTTCATGCTTTCCTCTTCCTTCTGCCTGTGAGTGACTCAACTCTGAGTGACAAGCCGAAGAATTTCCTGTACACCAGGAAACCATTTACTACGCTGGGTGGTAACCATATAAACCAATTATGGCGCCATTTGTTTAGTGGGTAATTACGGTGCTCCAGTCAGATTGAGCTGGTGAAGGTTTATATCCAAGGGTTGGTTGGGGTTGTTGCTCATGTAATGCCATTCAGGGATGAATGAGGCTGGTCACTCTCATCTTAAATGTCAGGACCAACATGCCTAGCCCCGGGCTCCTACGCTTCTCATGGGGCAACGTAGGATTGGATGATGGATGATGATGTTATTCTTATCTCTTATACAGTAATGATGTCGATTTCTTTCTTTGCTCCTGCATTTGGACTTCTCCAGGTCCATTTTCTCCCTGATATTTTGTGAAAGAATATGTTCATTATTTTCAAGTTATACATTTCAGCAAAAGTTATCACCATTTCACCTCCGAATTTTCCCTTATATGCCTCTCCATTATGAGATGTTAACTGTCGCACTGCAGTCTCCCATGAGTATAGTATATTTCGTCTTTTCTTCTTCAGTTTATTTACACACGGTGTCATTTCCAGCCGAGCCCCACTGCCCATAAAATTTCAGGCGCATTTCATTCGTTCAGTTGCCCTGTTTCATTACCCTACCCCCCGTTGGTAGGTAAGAAGTATGGCTTTTATTTCTCTCCTTTTCTAACTCCTTTTTTTTTTTTTTTACCTCATTGTAGCCTACACCCAACCTTCCCCATTTACATGCCTTCATGGACTTTCCCTATTTTGTTACTTCCTTCTTCACATTTTTCTCTTCTTTCTAACATTTCTGTGTCCACAAAGTGTAAGTTAGTAAGTAAATCATTTAATAAATAGAAAACTATGAATAAGTAAATCAATGAATAAACAGAAAATTATGAAAGAAAAGAAAAACATGGCTTCTCATTTGCCTGGGTCACACCCCTCTCCCTGCGGTTACCTACCCCGCGCAATTAGGACAAGGACACCGCCCCCAAATTGCTGTATTTTTCATCCAACCCGCTTCTTACTGCCAGGCGTTGTACACAGGGACTGAAGGAAAACATCTGTTACAGTGACTGGTTGGCAAATGGATCCAGCCTCGATTTTTTTCTGTTGTAGACAACTGAATGTCAAGCAGCAAGCATTAATGGGAAAATAATTCATTATTCACAGACAAATCTTTGTAAGAAAATCATGGTAATCAAAGTGAATATAACTATTAGGAGAGAGAGAGAGAGAGAGAGAGAGAGACTCCCTGATGAGCTTGGGAACGGTGCATATCTCCGGAACTTATGCTTTTGAGTCTACTAAACAAAGGTATTTTGACACATGTACAATAGGAAGAGGAAAGGCAGGGTAGAGAGAGACATGCCAATAGGAAGAGGAAAGGCAGGGTAGAGAGAGACATGCCAATAGGAAGAGGAAAGGCAGGGTAGAGAGAGACATGCCAATAGGAAGAGGGAAAGCAGGGTAGGGGGAGACATGCCAACAGGAAGAGGGAAGGCAGGGTAGGGAGAGACATGCCAATAGGAAGAGGGAAGGCAGAGTAGAGAGAGACATGCCAGCAGGAAGAGGGAAGGCAGGGTAGGAAGAGACATGCCAATAGGAAGAGGGAAGGCAGGGTAGGGAGAGAATGGTAGAATAGGGAGAGGCAAGGTAGGGCAAGGAGAGACAGTGTAGGTAGAGAGAGTGAGGGAAGGGTACAGTAACGTACTGCATGACAGAGAAAAGCTGCGTAGTGTAGGTAAAGTACGGACCGGGAAGGGAAAGGCATGGCAATGGGAAGAGGAAAGGCAGAGTAGGGAAAGGCAGGGTAGATCATGGGGAGGGAGGGTATAGTAGTAGTAGTAGTAGCAGCAGTAGTAGTAGTGTAATATTTAATAAGGAGACAATGATGAGTAAAATTGCAGTGAGCCAAACGAAACTGAAGGTGACGCCTGCCATGAAGGTATTGTGGATTGCTATCTGTGTTACAATGATGCTATTTCTGTATGGTTGTTGCTTTGTTACCGTAACACAGCAAAAACTGAGCAACGATGGGCAATTTTTTTTAGAGCAAGATACCGTTAAAATACTCTAACCTGAAGAATAAAACAATTTCCAGTCTAATCGGGCCACCGATTCCCGAGTTATGACTCATTCCTGGCCTTTTGACATGGAGCGGAGGTCGCCAAAGGCGGCTTTTAAGCGAGTAAGTATAAGAACAAAGTAAGTACTGGCAAGAAATAGAAATTGAAGAGTATAATATGTAAGAAATTGTAAAGTAATGTAATAGTGAATGAGACAGTTGTGAGCGACACCACAGTGCACTACAGAAAATCGATTGCCCCGCTCCCTACGATGTAATTGTGCATTGTTATAGCTATAAGAGCAAAGAAAAGCACTGACAGACAGAATATTAACCCCTCAGTGCATAATCTGTAATAATAAAGGCGAGTGTCTGTATGTTTGTTACTACTCGGTTCCCTTAGGGAATACCTCCACATATGATACATATTCTGAATCAGCATGATCCAGGGAGTGTTTTGGTATATAATTAGTTAGGATTAATTGTATATTGAAAAGTTACATTAGGTATATTGGCCAAAGTCCCAATCAGCCCTCCGCAGGAGGTTGTCGAAAAAGTCTGCCCGGAGGGCGGACCTTTTCAGCTAGTTACTAACAAATAGTAAAAAAAATGAGTAATAAGTGACTATTTTAACCGAGAAATAAGTGGTGCATATCTTCCTTCGCATGGCAACTCGGTATCATTATGTTACTTCCATGGCTTGCACGCGACCATGAAGTAATAATCATAACAAGGAAAGACAATACTGTACTTATAAAGAAGCAATGTTGAGGTCGTGGTTTTGCTCCTGTAGGTTGCATCCATAGCAAAGGTTCGGTAAAAAATTTGTCTTTATAACTGAAAATTTGCGAATAACGTAATTTTTGGCGTCATCAAGGACAGAAGTCACCCTTAAATCCTCATTCCCTCATGTGGCGTGGTGGCCACTTGCAACCCTGTCTCGCGCGACGGAGTACTCACTCTCGGTGGGGAAAAAAAATACACTTCAATTCACTCACCCCCCTTTCCCTGCACGACCTACAGACTTCTAGTTTATTTGAAAGATTGGTGGAAAAAAGACTGACTAAAGATTAAACATGTTTGGTTTGATATAAGTGGGTGAAAACATGTAGTGGAAACACCATTTTTTCTCATTTTTGCCGCACCACGGACGTTGGTCACAACAACACTGCCGTACCCTTAGGGTTTAATCACAAACACTGGAGAGTATGCTGGTGATGAAGCTAAAATGGAGTGAAATCTTTCTCTGTGTCAATATTCACAGCAGAAAACAGAAGTAGGATTAATGAAGTTTCCCCAGTCCCTATAGAAGAAGGAAATAATCAGTGATATTACAGTTTATGGAAGATGTTTATGACTTGCATTACGTAAATTTGAGGTGAAGAAAACACCGGGGCCAGACAAAATATTTCCACGCGTATTAAAAGAATGACATTGAAAAATCAAAGCCATTACCTGAAATTTTTAATTAATCATTAAAGTGCAGTAAGACGCCACACGAGTGGATGCAAAAGTAACCCAGATATACAAAAAGGCAACAAAGCACAACTACAAAACTGCCGCCCAAATAGTTTACATCAATGGTCTGTAAATTGCTACCATTACCAGATACAAGTCTGTGAAACAGAAACAAATTTTCTCATCAGAGATTGGTTATATGAACAAGCGCTTTTTTCTCACAATTCTTTTGAACTTCTTCAGCGATATATATTTTAACCATGTACGACGAGACTAAATCCATTGATGTCCATCTCGATATTCAAAAGGCTTATGATAATGATAAAGTTTCATACAAAAGACTCCTTCAGAAGCTAAAGGCATATGGATTCAGTGGCAGTGTGCGCGGATGGATTGAAGACTGTCTTACCGGATGAATGCAAAGATTTGTAATGAATGGAAAAGAATCAAACTGCATAGACGTTACAAGTGGAGTGGCGAAGGGTTCAGTTTAGTTTTTGTTTTTTAATATATGTAAATGATACTGATGAAGGTTTATATTTGTGAAACTTCTGCATTTGACGGTGATACTAAATAAGGTAACTAAGCATTGCAGATGCAGGCAGTTCAGAGAAATCTTGGTATTAGGCCCAAACATGGGAAATGGACTTCAATGTTAATAAATGTAAAGTGATTAACATTGACAGCAAAAACGTAAGGTCCAGTTCTAGCATGAATACTGTTCAACTCGACCGTGTGAACCATGAAAAAGACCAAGGAATTATAATAACAAGTATTCTGAAATCAAGTTAACAGCGTAAAGAGGCTGTTTAAAAATGACATTAAATTAATTAGGTTCAAAGGTAGAACATGCGAGTATAAATCAGAAAATGTCATCCTCACCCCGTCTAATTCCTAAGTACGCCCACACTTTGAGTATTGCATCTAGTTCTTGCCTCATTATTAAAAAAAAAAAAAAAAAAAAAAAAAAACTGTGAGAGTACAGCAAAAGGTGACAAAAATTATACCAAGATTGAAGAGTAAACCATATGAGGAACGAATACAAGAGTTTACGCTGTTGACCTTAAGTGGAGGCTTTGAGGGGATTTAATGCAGGCATACACAATCTTCAAAGGATTTGATAATATGCCTTACTTAAATTTGCAGTTGATCGTCCAAATTACTGTAGGCACAGGACAAAATCGTTAAGAAGCATTTCTTCTCACACGAATTGTAAGTACACTAATCCCTTGGTTATCGCTCATGTGGTACCGAATATGGTTCGTCATAATGGTATTGTGCAATAACGATAGCACAGAACCTAATGAGACTCATTCTCGTTCGTATCAGGCATCCCAAGTGCAGGATCAAGTATTCTTTTTACGACAATGTCGACTCAGTAAATACATGCATACTGTTATGGTAAGTATCTGAAACCCACGTAGACATGGTTAGGTTAATAGAAAGTGATAAAAGGGGCACAATAAGGAAGAAACATATTTCACAGCGAGACCTGAGATGGGCTTGAGATAAGGGTTTCTGAGACTAAGGGATGGAAGGTTAGTGGTCACCACCAAACCCAATTCCTTCATTCCTGCTTTACTGTAAAACCTCCCAGAGTTTGGTCTGGATCGGATGAAATTGTTAAAGTTGATATTTCCATGGGACCTTTACCTTTGACTTGTTACTTAAAAGTGAAAATAGGACTTTCTGTTGGCTGATCCTAGATCCTTCCACTAAGCTTGATGCATATCAGAGCAGATCTGATTTTGTACACATTCAGAAACATGTGGGTAGAAATTTAACCTTGTCCTGTGATCTTGACACTAGCAATCGAATACCATCTTTTTTGCCTTGCTCTTAACCCTTCCATTTTGTTTTGCCTATGTCGGAGAAAAAAACATGTTTTGGCTAAACAGGTTGTGTGACCCTGACATTTGACCTTTCCTAGTGACCTTCGTCTTGACTGACTGTTCTTAACATCAAACATTGTTTTCTTTCCAATATCTTGAGCATTATCCACGATATTTGGTTTAAGTTGATTATAAAGTTTTCATGAAGACCCTTGTCACTGGACCATGACCATTGCCCAAATATTTTCAAAGGCAAGACATCAACCCTCTTGTCTGATGTTCAGTCCTTCCACCAAGTGATATCCAAAACAGATCAAAAGTGTTGTAGATATTATATTCAGACACAGACACAAAGGTCCATCTTTGATCTTGCTCTGTGAAGCTGAACTTAAATTGTTCATAAAACCAAATATTTCACTTTTGCGTTACTCACTCCGTCGAGTTGAGATTAAATGGGATAAAACTGCTTAAATTGACTATTCTATGTCTACCTTTGCCTTAGTGAAGCTGGTGTTCTTTAAAACAATAAATTAACTCCTGGGAAGATCCTCAGCCTTCAGACTGAGTTTGGCTGATATCAGGTTAAAGCTATATTATTTTTGTTCACACACACACACACACACACACACACACACACATACACACGACTGCGAGTGTATTTGCAGGATCATCCCAGGGGCTGGCCTAGGAACGCAATTGCTTCTTAGTCACCTGTTTCTTAGTCACCTGTTTCTTAGTCACCTGTTTCTTAGTCACCTGTTTCTTAGTCACCTGTTTCTTAGTCATCTGTTTCATAGTCACCTGTTTCTTAGTCACCTGTTTCTTAGTCACCTGTTTCTTAGTCACCTGTTTCATAGTCACCTGTTTCTTAGTCACCTGTTTCTTAGTCATCTGTTTCATAGTCACCTGTTTCTTAGTCACCTGTTTCTTAGTCACCTGTTTCTTAGTCACCTGTTTCATAGTCACCTGTTTCTTAGTCACCTGTTTCTTAGTCACCTGTTTCTTAGTCACCTATTTCTTAGTCACATGCTTCTTTGCCACCTGTTTCTTAGTCACCTGTTTCTTAGTCAAAGTTTCTTAGTCACCTGTTTCTTAGTCGCCTGTTCCTTAGTCACCTGTTTATTAGTCACCTGTTTCTTAGTCACACATTTCTTAGTCACCTGTTTAATAGTCAGCTGTTTCTTGGTCACACATTTCTTAGTCACCTGTTTATTAGTCACCTGTTTCTTAGTCACCTGTTTCTTAGTCACCTGTTGTAGCTGTACGCCAACCAGACCAGTGCCGTTACCTGGGGCCACTAATGGTTCATCTTGGAGGCCTGTGGGACCAGGTAGCTGACTGCCTGTGGCCCATCACGATTATCTTGTGGCTCCTGAAACCATGTAGTCTTGCACATTCACCCTTCCTCGCTCTCCCTCTCTCCTTCCTCTAATACCCTCTATTATACGAATTGTAAAAAATAAATATTTCCATTTAGTTTAATGTTGCCATCAGAGGGTCTAGCAAATAAAACATGTGGTGTTCTAGAGATTATGCGAAAATTTGTTTTGATACTGACTTCAAAAGGAAAGAGAGAGAGAGAGAGAGAGAGAGAGAGAGAGAGATCGTGTGTGTGTGTGTGTGTGTGTGTGTGTGTGTGTGTGTTTTCCTTTGCTAGTCAAAGTGAAATTCATTTTTCAAACGAACATTGACGGTTGGAATAAAGTCACCTGATATTTTTTTTTTACCTCTTAAATGCGAAGACATCTTTGTCGAGTTAATCCGTAAAAATCTTACCCTATAAAGACTACCCATAAACACGTCCTCGGACAGAAAAGTTAAAACCAGGACCCTCTTCAGAAATTCCTCCCTCGTCATTAAGCAGGTAACCTCATTATAATCATCCCGCCATTGACATCTGAGTGACCTACATACCTTGAGCGAGGTATTTTTCCGGGGAACGTTCCTGGATTTTTTGCGCATTTGGTTTATGGCAGAGGCGACCCTGGGCAAAAATATTCTGGGCCCGTTTTACCATATTGTCAAGCGTTTGCAGTGTTGGTTCCCGTGATATATCGTGTTGTATATACAGACATCCTTTGGCAGACGTTGAGGCGACTGCATTTCCCTCTACCATGACACTAGTTATACGTTGATATTTACACGAAATTTATTTGTTTTTGTGGAATCCTAGTTAAGGTATTGTTCATGTGATCAAATACAATGCTTAATTAATCTTTCACTGTTTTTCATCGATTTTTCTCGCCCATTGCACAATTATTTTAATATACTGAGACGACCGTTTTTCATTAAATTTCCACATGCACTGTTTCGACTTCCAACAGAGGAACATTCCGAGTCTGATCAATACTGATGATCTTTGTACAGGTGTTTTAGCCGCCACCCTGGAAGGTCAAGCGCCTGTGAGTCAGGAGGTAGAGCATGAAGGATACCATGCGATAAAGAACAAAAAAACTCTAAATTCAAAGCGTTATAGGAAAAAAATACGCGAAGAACAGGGAATGTTATGAAAGAAATGGAGCTACAAACAATGGGGACAAACGCCTGATTGATTAGTAATTGTTAATAATGAGCGAGTCCTGGAAAATATGATTTAAAAATGAGATAGAGTGGCATTAAGATCGGGAGTGAGAATATAAGTACTGACCAGGTACACGAAGCTCAACACAGAGGACTTACCTGTTTATTCATTTTTACATTTTCTCCTTTACATGTATACACACACACACACACACACACACATATATATATATATATATATATATATATATATATATATATATATATATATTCTCTCTCTCTCTCTCTCTCTCTCTCACACACACACACACACACACACACACAGTTAATGTATCTATCAATCTAACCGGCTGTATTTCTGTCTATTCGTCAATAAATCAGTATGTCTATCCATCTATCTATCCATCAATCAGTCTGTGTTTCTACCTACCTCAATTTATCTTTTAATGTCTTCTGTGGTTGCCGCCATATGTTGTTATTTCCTCTTCCCGTTTCACCTTATACACTTTTTCAATTCCTGCTCATTACTTCTCATTACCCTCCACAGAACTTTGTACTTGCGTTTGCATTCAATGTTTTGGTCAATTCTCCCGTGACTGTTCATCTTTTTTCACTCATTTCTTTCCTCTTTTAGTTTCTCTGTGCTTTCCTTATACTTACAACCCACTTCTTACCCTGCATATCACCTTCCTCTCTGTTTTGCCTCTCAGACTTTTAGGATCCTGATATTCTTGCTGAGGGAACTCTTTAGTTTTCGCCAGAAGTGATTATAAAAACTCTGACCTGTGCTCATTCCACAATCTTTATTCCAACTTGATTTATCTTTCTTTCTACTATAACCTGTCCTTCGTCTCTTTAAGCCCCTGTCACATACGTCGTAGGACGGGGTTACGACGGGTCCACGACAGAAAATAGGGCAAAATCCTGCGATGGTCGTGAGACTGTCCTACGACATTTGGGTGTCCTGTGACGAAAAATAGCATCGTAGACGCCTATCGCGGGATTTTGGTCATGACCAAAATCAAAATTTTGTCGTGGGATTTTTTTCGCATGTGGCCATGTCGTAGTATAATCGTACGACTGTCCTACATGCGTACGATTATCGCACGATTTTAGGGTCTTCCAAGGCCCTCAAAATCGTTCGATAATAGTACGCATGTTGTAGGACAGTCTTACGATTTCCGCAGGATTATCGTGGGATATGGGATTATCATAGGATTATCCTGCGATAATCCTGCGAACATCGCAAGACAAAAATGTCTTCGTGCAGCAGTCGCAAAACAGTCGTGAGATTGCAGGACGTCTACCTCCTCGGCTATAAGTGAAGGGATCATCTGGATCTGGACAAATCGCTCCTTGAAGACGTCGAAGAGTACACATCCCTTCACGTTGCTGTCAACATTGCTGAAGAAGTGCAGAATGGCCATAGTTCAGGAAAGCCTACGACTGTTGTGGCTGAGAGCTGAGTTGCAGAGGCTGGAAGAGAGGCACGCCGTTATTTGGGGGGTTATCATGCGGCTGCCTCCTCCTCTGCCTGCTTCTTCCTGCCCTTGCGCCTCCCTTTGCCTTTACCTTTTAGTTCCATTTTATCACAACTTCTCAAACAAACTTTTTATAAAACCTGCAGAAACTCTTGGAAAATCTTGGAGAGAAAGGAGAGAGCCTGAGCCCGTGCGCATCTTTTATACCCTTCGACTATCTTATGAATGACGTTTGCTTGTCGTACGATGGTCCTGCGACGCTCATACTTTGGTTATTTTGTCTAGCGACATCGCACGACGAAAAAAACCATCGTACGACAAATGTAGGAGAGTCGCAGGGCACTCGCAGGACAATCGTACGATTTACCTACGATGAAGTGCCAATATTTTCCCACGACGGACGCACGACATGATTTTCCTTTGTGACTGCGGCTAAGATTGTAGCCCACGATGCTTCTAGCATCGTAAGAGCCCACCCCACCATCGTGACTCTAGAATTTTGTACGGTGAAAAATATCCTGCGACGTATGTGACAGGGGCTTTACTCTCTTCCCCTGCTTCTCATCCTCCCGTTTCTCACCATCGTGGCTAACTCCATTACATGCGCTCCCTCTCCATCCATCTCTTCTTCCCATTCATATTTATACACCATAAGCTCTCCATTGTTATTGCACTCAACTTCCCCTTCACATCGTTCACCCTACCGCGAGAGACCCCGCCAGTACTTGAACGAAATAAAAACACCCCTGACCGGAAAAATGTGAAGGAGTCCCGCTTGATAGATGAGGGTATTATAGGAAGGAATATTGAGTCTTAATTTTTACTGATATCATAACTTATGATGGTAACTCGTTGTTCTTACACACACACACACACACACACACACACACACACACACACACACACACACACACACACGCACACACACACAAACAGCATTGTATGCGACTGGTGTGTTTCGCACTGATTGGATGGGAAGTTAAGCACAACAGATATACATCACTGTCAAGAAGGACGGCTATGAAAAGAACACTTTGAGCCACTGTGTTTCACAAGCTCCAGTAAAAAAAAATAAATAAATAAAGAGGAAAAAAATATCTCATGCACATAATTGCCTGATGCCGCATCGTGGGAGGGATGGCATCGATAAAATTGCATCAAGGAGCTTCTGTACATACTGAACAACGACCTCTCATAGCACGACACACCATACTTGATCTCTCCTAACCATTCTCGTCTCCCTCTTCATTTCCCCTGAACCGCTTCATTCTCATAGACTCTGCTAATCACTCCTGTTCATTCTCCATCATTCACTCCTATTCAAGTAATGTGATGAATTTCATTTCATTTCCCCTAATTCAGGGTGTACTTTTTACTAATTACTCAGGACATAATCATCCAGTCATTGCAGATAATATTTTTTTTTTTTGCTTTTATACAAGCAATGCATTAAAATACATTACAAACGTTCAGCACATGTAATGAAGTTTAAGTGTAATTTTTTCTCTGTTTAAATTAAATGGAAGTGAGTCCAGGTCTGTTACACAAAATGAGAGTTAAAATATGTAACCTACTCAGGAGAATTAAGCCGCATCGTTGCTATGCTAACGCCAAGGAACCTTGTCTCTGCCTTTTGCTGTCCACACCGTGATCGCACCAAGCTCGTTAGAACGAACGAGTCAAGACATGGAATAAACCGGTACATGGACGGGGATCCTTGCTTAAAAACTAAAATAGACCTACATGTGAAACAATAAATGCTTACTGGAGCAAGAGTGTCAACACACAAAACATAAGAGGCTTAAGCGATTGCGGAAGAGTATTCAGTACATGTAGTAGTAGAATTGTCCCAATAACATGTTCCACTCCTACCATTTTCCAGTTTCACGCAGTAGGAGAAAGGTAAGGAACATAATTCTTGGAAGTAGCAGGGAGTGATGGAGGTCCAGCTAAGATGCCACAGATCTTTTAACTCCAACTTTTCTAGTACAGAAGTATGTGTCATTGTGGGACGTCAATGTTGTTTGTTTTACATAGAAAAGGAAAATGGTGCATTTCATTTGTGGCCTCCATGAAAACCACCACTTGCCCTACATTCGCTATCAGTAATAAACAACTCCAAAAATGTTTTCTCCATCTGGTCACTCTCATTACTTCAACACCATACCATTTGTATCTAACATCCCTCAACTACTTCACCGCTTCTCTCTCTCTCTCTCTCTCTCTCTCTCTCTCTCTCTCTCTCTCTCTCTCTCTCTCTCTCTCTCTCTCTCCACTCATCTCTTTTCCTCATGAAACTGTCTTTTTCGTCTTTCCAAATCCTCTACTTCCTTGCTGCACATCTAGTCACTATATGCTGTCGTCTTGTCCTCCATAATATTTTCCCCTCTTCATTCCACCACGCTGTTCCTCTCATCCCTTTACGTTTTTGCTTCACCCCACACACTACAACACATGATGGACATTTCTTCTTTGATTACGTATACTTTCCACCACTTCTCTCTGCCCCATATGATATCTCCAAGTCGTTCCTTTATTTCTCTCTTAAACTAATCCTTTTTTCCTTCCTCCTGAGGTCTCTTTACCCTCATTATATCAACTGCTTCCTCTCTTCATCCAGTGCCTCTCCTCACCCATTGGTTTTTTATTATCTTATTCTTTGTCACTACTTAAGAAACGCTGCCCAGAAAGTATCTTATATTAGCTGCATGTACAATTACAGACTGTACATATATGCATTTAAGACATGAAACGCAGAACCTATTTGCAGTGTTTCCAAAGCAATAGCAGCTCATAATCACAACATATGCTCATTCGATCCTTTTCTTGAATGCAAGCCCGTACACTTTTTACCATGCTAGCAGACTGTCCATGGTTGCTACAGTAGTGTTTGCAATTGAATTATCAGTCCTGGCCTTCAGTTCTTCTAATGTGTTCGGATTTGTCTGATAGACCACTCTTTTTTAGATGACCCCATAGAAAGTAATCGGGAGATGTTAAATCCGGCGATCTTGGAGGCCACAAGTTTTTGGAAATGAGCCGGTCAGGGAAAGAATGCCACAGTTTCATTTGCCGTGTGACATGTGGCACCGTTTTGCCGAAACAACAGTGACGTTCATCCATTTCAAGAAGTGTGATGAACTGTATGATTAGTTTACGGTATACATCACCAGTCACAGTCGTCTCAAAGAATAAATGGACCCATCACATGCCGGCGACTGACAGCACATCATACTCCAAAATTTTGAGGATCCAACTGTTTTTCATGGAACATATATGGGTTTCACCACACCACATCGGAATGTTCTGACTGTTAACATACCCGCTAAGGTGGAACCATGCTTCATCACTAAAGGAAACCTTGTCAAGAACGCCAACTCCACATTCCTCAACAATATTACAAAACCATCTGCAATAATATAATCGCTTTACCGAGTCTGGTTGTTGCAGTTCCGGAACCACACGATTACAATACGGCCGTAGGTGTAGTTTTTTTGGTGCTCTCTGTGCATTAGAGTAATATATTTGTGTCTGTGATGCAAGTATCCTGAGGCTTTTTCTCGAAGATGTTGCTAACCGCTGCCACATATCCTCAACCTTATCATCAGTCAGCACAGATGGCCGTCCATTTCGTTCCCTGCCATGCACACCTACAGTTTCACGAAAACGGACGACCAGTCTTGAAACTGTGATCTTACTGGGACTGAGGCCATATGGATATCGTCCTTGAATCGATCTTATCACCTGTAGGTAGGACAGCGTAGAAGAATATTGTTCAAGAGCAAACACACGTTGCTCTTGGGAAAACATCATCTTGCTTCAGCTAAACACAATGTACTCCTTCACATTGCACGGGACATGTTACTCGCTAAGTGTTGCTGGTGTTTCATCAACACGCACCAGAGGAGCCATCTGCTTAAAGAAATCAGAATTACAACCTATTTTCCATTAACTCAAGACCATTATATGGTAGATAACGATTCTTTTGAATCACTCTGTATGTAGCACTGTAGTCTGGTAATCCTCTTTCCCAGCCTCTATAAACTCTTATATAAAGCACAGATCTTCTCATTAGATCATCCACACACACATAGTTACTAATTTCCTTACGTTTATCCAACTCACCGCCCACCCTCCTTATCATTTGCCATGTATACGTGTGGATCTTGTGTGCCAGTAAAAGGTACTGGATTTTGCCAAGCCATCCCAACACAAACGTTCACCAAGGAACCATTATTCCTATCCAATGCAATGGTTACACCCCACAGACCAACCACATCAAGCATTCTAGCACTACCCACTTTACCATTCTTCTCTTCGATCACAGCGACCCCCGTACTTCTCTCAAACTTAAAAAGCACACTTTCACATTTGGTTAAACCATTTCTTTCAATCCAGCCGTTCAGCCTTTTTTTTTTTTCTTTTTTTCTTTTTTTTTTTTATACCCGCATACATTTGCTCACGCTTGTATTTCTACTGTCTTACCTAAATGATCCTTGATTCAACTGATCCATTTTGCCTTATGCTCTCATTTCGTCTCATGCATACAACAGTGCATACACCTTCCTTTACTCTCATTCTCCTCCACTCCAGCACTTATACCCAATCCATACTCCCTTTGTTTGAAACTATCAGTCCTCAATTTGGCCTCAGTTGACATGCATATATCCACTTTTGTATCCTCAAACACCTGGACAAACTCCATTTCTTTCACTTTATCACTTGCACCTTTTACAAGTAACTCTCCTCAGAACGCCCTTTGTGCGGCTCTTGATCATCAACTTTTGGTCCACTCGGGTATAAGACTTGTTTTATAGGTTGTTGAATTTACAAGGAGGGACACTAGCCCTCCACAAACCCACTTCCTGACACGCAGGGAGCTCGTGGTTTTGTTTATGTGGTTACCATCCAGAGCAGTAAATGTTTTCCAAATTTACAGGAAATCACTTGGCGTATCGTTCAGTGTAATGTCACCTAAGGTCGCCCTACCTCGACTGAGTGGATAGCAGACGCCCCCATCCACAACTGTTAATCATATAAAATGGGAAGCTGTGATACTTAGATTCATATGAAAATCTTTCATACGAAATTTGGATCGGAGAATACACTCAATATAAGTAAAACTCCGATCACTTTCTCTGAAGCATAGTACATTTCCCTCCATCAGAGCATCGTCATCATGTAATTTGCATCACACCATATCGTATCAACCTTCACCAGAACCCTTCCTCAATGCCACAACCACAGCACCACTCCAACACCACACCGTCATTCAACACCACATAGCCATAGCAACACCACACAGCCATCCCAACATCACACCACCATCCCAACACCACACAGCCATCCCAACATCACACCACCATCCCAACACCACACAGCCGTCCCAACACCACACAGCCATCCCATCACCACGTCCTGGTCAGTTGGATCCTCTGCGACACCACCAAATCACTACTTCAGCATCAGATCACGACGCTGTTACAACCAATTGAACGTATTCATTCTAGTAACACAGTGATGCATCCTCCGCCACGTTACACCACCACCACCAACACAACCACAGTCATACCAAAACCTCAGTCCTCGCACCTTGGTCTGTTCGCACATCTGAATGTAAAATTCAATCCACACATTTCCATTTCATGCATGAAGCGATTTTTTATTTTTAGAAATAAGCTGTCAATTAACCTCGCTTCCTATCCTATTTTATTTTTTGCATCCAATTGAAAGCGAGCCCTGAATGCGGCTTAATTCAGTTTTATATAAGTATCCATTCAGAACTGACGGGCCATTGTGTGTGTGTGTGTGTGTGTGTGTGTGTGTGTGTGTGTGTGTGTGTGTGTGTGTACGGGTGCGCAGGAAATAACGAGCTTTTATTCGATTTGGACGAAGTTTAATGGAAGTTTTGAAGGTTTAAATAGGAACTAACCTGTTGTGTTTTAAGAGTAATAGGACAATGCTCAAGGTCACATGAGACGATCAACTTAATCAGTTTTGGTCTGATTTAAGTCAGACTTGCAGAATAGGTTGACGATTAGGCAACAACGAAGGGACAAGATTTTTAGAAGAAACAGGCAAATGCCAAGATTAAAAGACAAGTGTGATACTACTGAAAGGACACATACAGGTCGACTTAAAGAAAATTGATATATGATTTTAAGAACAACCAGTCCAAGGACAAGGTCACAAACGAGGTCAAAAAGCAAGGGGACATGGTGGGTCAATTTAAACCATTTTCATTCGAATTAGACTCCTTGGTAATAGGAGTTAGGGTAAGCCAAGAAGGAAGGGGTTCAATATTAAGTACAGACTGGCAAAGGACAAGGTCAGTGCTCGACCCGTGTGTGTCTATGTGAACAGAATAACTAAGAAAGCTTTGATCTGATTTGGACCAAACTTGGTGGATGGGATGGGGTCAATAACTGGATTGACTTAAAGGTTTGAGAACAATAGGTCAAAGGTCAGTGTCACAGGCCAAGGTCAACTCATCAGTTTTATCCGATCTGGACCAAATCTAGTTGAATGGCTTAAAACCAAGCGAGAATTACACAGTAATTTAATTTTGAAAACAATCGTTCAAAGGCTAAGGTCACAATGCGGGGCCAAATGTTTGGTTTTTAGACTGTAGGGCGTGGATGTTCCACTCCCTGAGTGCCCTTTCATGTTCTCAGTTAAACTCTTCTCTTTCACTAAGCCCTAAAGTCTCTCTCTCTCTCTCTCTCTCTCTCTCTCTCTCTCTCTCTCTCTCTCTCTCTCTCTCTCTCTCTCTCTCTCTCTCTCTCTCAGTTACATCTGTTTCACTGAACCCATAGCGTGCATACATGCTTTATTATGCTACACACCAGCACTCATGTATAGCAGCACACTGTCACAGTTTCTTGAGTATGATACGCCCAGACATTTTGATATGAAAAGGATTTATGATTTTGTCAGTCTTTGTTCAGTTAGCTTCAGAAGGGATAATTATTGCAGTCCCTCAGACTTTGGCACATTGTTTTATTCTACTGTAGTCTGTTCCGTCATTCATTTCCCCATTTCCTTATAGCAGCGTAAGGGCCCGGGCCTAGGCTAATGTCAAGGCATTTCAGAAGTGACCGATATATATTCTCGAATAGTATAATCCCAAACCACCCTTCAAAACTTACCGTACCTAAGTTCCTTAAACCAGCGGCCCATTTGGTTATATGAGTACCACCTTTCGTAGTAATTGCATTCCTGGACTCTAGAAACCATTTGACTTGTCACTCAGCGTATCTGAAACAGCGTACATCAAGTGAGATAATGGTGAATGACCCCAACTGCCATCTGTTTTCTACTTTGCCAATAAGACGAATAATGAATTCTATGAATACAGTAGTTAGGTTGTGGTAATTTGGTAACACCGTATATATATATATATATATATATATATATATATATATATATATATATATATATATATATATATATATATATATATATATATATATATATATATATATATATATATATATATATACAGAGAGAGAGAGAGATGAATACGTTTTCGTGAAGAATATGAATTTTTTTCTTAGCCAGGTAATATTATATGAATTACGTTGTGGAAAAGTGTTTTGTACTGTGAAGTGTGGTGTGGTATGGAGTGTAGTATGGCAAAAGTGTGTTGTGGTATGATGTGTGGTAAAAGTGTGTTGTGGTATGAAGTGTGGTGTGGTAAAACGTGGTGTTATTTAAGTGTGACGTGGTTTAAGCATGATGTGGTGAAAGTGTGGCGTTAAGTGTGGTGTGGTGCAAAGTGTGGATGAGTGATGCGGCACATCTTATACGATTCCCTTTTTGAAAGGTTCATGGTGTAGTGAAGGTAGAGACAAAGTAGTGTGCGTTGAAATACAGTGTTCCTTGGCGTGGTGTGGTATAGTGCAGTGATGGACTTGGTGTGTGGTTGGGGAGAGGTGTGTGGCGCATTGTTGTGTTGTGAGAATGGCGTATGGTGAACTGGAATGGTGTGGGGTGATGTGAAGTGGTTTGTGGTTGGAGTGAAATGGTATGTAATGGGATAGTATGTCTTGGAGTGATGGGTGGTGTTGTGATGGGTGGTGGAACGGTCTGTGGTGAAAATATGTGTGGTGGAGTGATGGGTGGTGGAACGGTCTGTGGTGAAAAAATGTGTGGTGAAGTGTTCTGTGGTAGAGTGGTGTGTGATGATGTCATGTAAGGTGGAATGATGGCAAGAGGCAAAGTGCTGTGAAGGAGTTGCGTGAGGTGGAATTATGGAATGTGCTTAGGTCAAATGGAGTGTGTTGTAGTGGTGTGTAATGGAGTGGTGTGTGGTGAAGTGATGTAGAGAATGATTTAGTGTTGAAGTGAAACGAGGCGTATTGGAGTGGAATGTGGTGAAGTGCTGTGTAGTGAGGTGAGGTGTGATGGAGTGGTGTGTGTTGGTGATGTGTGGTAGTGTGGTGTGTGGTGAAGTAATGTGTGGTGCAATGGTGTGTGGTGGAGAGATGTGAGATGGAGAGGTGTGATGTGTGCTAGTGTGATGTGGGGTTATGTGGCGTGTGGTGATGAATGAAGAAATGGTGTGTGATGGAATGTGTGGCGGAGTGGTGTGTGGTGGAGTGGTGTGTGCTGAAGTGATGTGTGGTAGAGTGTTGTGTGGTTATGTGGCGTGTGGTGAAGTGATGTATAAAGAAATGATGTATGATGGAGTGATGTGCTGTGGAGTGATATGTGATGGAGTGATGTGCTGTGGAGTGATGTGTGATGGGGTGGTGTGTGGCGGAGTTGTGTGTGGTGGAATGGTGTGTGGTGGAGAAATATGTCATGGAGAGGTGTTTGGTGCAACCGTGTGTAGTGGAGTGTTGTGTCGTGGAGTATAGTGTGGTGAAGTGATGTAATGTGTGGTGGAGTGATGTGTAGTGGAGCGATGTGTGGTGAAGAAGTGTGTAATGGACTGGTGTGTGGTGAAGTGATGTGTGGTGGAGTGATCTGTGGTGAAGTGGTGTGTGGTGGAGTAATGTGTGGTGTGACATGACGAGTTTTAGAATTCTGTGATGGAGTCGTGTTTAATGGAGTGGAGTGATGAAAGATTTAGTGTTGAGGTGAAGCAGGGTGTGGCAGAGTGGTGTGTTGTGATGTGATATAATGTTGTGTGGTTGATTATTGCATGATGAAGTGTTGTGGTGAGTGATGGTGTGCTGTGGTGGAGTGGTGGACTAGTGTATGGCAATGTGGAGTGCTGTGATGGAGTAGTGTGTGGTAATGTGGAGTGCTGTGGTTGAGTAGTGTGTGGTGGTATGATGGGATAATGTGTGGTGGAGTGATGTGGGGTGGAGTAGTGTTCCGGGTGATGGTGTGTGCTGGCAGAGTAGTGTGTGGTGATGAGACAGAGTGGTGTATGAAGCGTTGTTCTGAGGCGTGATGTGACGAGGAGTGACGTTTTCATGTGGAGTGGTATGTGATGATGTATTGGAGTGATTTGTGGTGAAGTGTTCTGTGGTGCAGTGAAATGACAAGTGATGGATGGAGTGCTGTGTGTGCGGTGGTGTTGGGTCATGGGGTTTTAAAAGAATGAGTGATGTGACAGAGTAGTGCTCTGTTGAGTGATGTAAGTGATGGGCTGCTAAGATAGAATGATATGCCGCGATGAAGTGTTGGTGGAATGGGGTGTGGTTGAGTCGAGTGGTGATGGTGGAAGCATATTCTTATTTGTCTAAATCTGGACACAGCGTAAACTCCATTCTATTAGGCTCAAAAGTCTTTCCATCCACAACAAAACTGGTTTTACACGTTCAATATCAGGCTCTGGCGCTAATTCCACCATCCATAGTGACTATATTCCAGAACTTTCATTCAAGACTGGCGAGGTGTGGCGGAGTGCTGTGGTGTGGTGGACTGCTGTGGCGTGATGGAGTGCTGTGTTGTATTGTGGAGAAGTGGTGTGGAATAGTAAAATGTTTTCGCGTGGTGTACAGTAGTGCTTTGGTGTTGTAGAATATTATGGTTTTCTTGAGCGCTATTGTATCTTGGAATGATGTGGTGCGGTGCAGTGCTATGGTGTGGTGTTGTGTAGTGCACTAGTTTCGTGTGGTGGAGTGCTTTGGTGTGGTGGAGTGCTTTGGTGTGGTGGAGTGCTTTGGTGTGGCGGAGTCGCTGTAGTGTGGTGAGATGGGCCTTTGTGGTATGGTGTTGTGTGGAGTTCTGTGATGCGTTGTGGTATGGTGGAATCCTAGTATGTCATGAGCCGGGGGTGGGTGGGTATCTTGTACCTCTCCCAGGATCCTCCGTGGGTGGCCTCATTTTGTTCAGGAGACACTTCTGGTCACAAAAACAAGATGTTAACAGAAATCCATAGGGATCGAAAAAAGTTATGGTCAATTTTCCAAGATTGCCGCCATGAATTCAGGCATAATCACTAATTCACTCAGTTATCTTACAGACGACATATATTTACTAATTTATTGGTCAAAATCACGTGTTTAGTGACCAGAGTGTTCAATAATTATGTAAACCGTGAAACAGTCCAGGTTTTGCTATACAGCAATATATCTAACCAGAATATTGCACAGAAAATGACCCTTTCTGGGATAATTAAATGTATGGTTTAGATTTTCTTTTGAAAGTAGGAATACACATATTAACAACGGTTTCTATGAACACTAGATGTTATGCATGAATTGATCATTGTTATTATATGCATGATATTCACTTCAGCAACCATTTTGAGAGGTCATACCAACACCATGTTCAAATAGTGAACATGTGCGTATGTCTCATTTACAAGTGTATATACTGTTCCCAGCCCTTGCCACGCACGGTTGTGATAGTTCAATAATAAGCTTAGGCTATTTTTAACCATGCAGGTACTAGTACCTAGCAGAAAATAAAGTATGTTTGGTCGTTGGGTAGGTCCTCTAAAATTTTAATGGTCGCCCAAATTATTTTAAAAAATGATAGATATTATGTGTGCTAATACGCTACCTTCCTTTCCAGGTGTTGGTTGTAGCTGCATGTGCATATTTGGGCTAGAAGCAATAGGAACCCAAGGAAAAGACTTAAAGGGGAACCTGACTTAGATGGTGGTGGTGGTATTTTAGAGACTGTTAAGGAAAGTGGTGATCTTTCACCAAAGTGTGTTATACATTTTCCCAAAAGCACTTCCGATAAATTCACAGTGCTTTCTGAAGAAAGTTTCAACAAACTTCAGGACATATGTAGGCGGAGGATGGTGCAGCCCAAAGGATCACCGTACAGAATGTCTGAAATATGCATACAAATCCCTTCTTCATATTCAGAGGAACAAAATTTAGGTTATCATCGGGACTGTTATCAACGCTTTACTTGCAACCTGAATCGCCTCATACCTGAAGAAAGTCCCTCAACATCCAGGTCTCAGAGGAATAAATCAAATGTAGGAATTATTTTACCTGCAGAGTGTATATTTTGTGACAAAAAAGGAAGTTACAAAGTGAAAAGGAAAGGTGCATGGACAACAGAACCATTTGCCAAGTCTGAATTTGGTGGAGGTGATACATTTCTCCAGTCAGCAGAATCTAAAAATGACCACCCATTATTAAGGAAGATAAAGGGTTATGACTTGTTTGCATGTGAAGCTCAATACCATCCAATCTGTCCCAAAGACTATACTCGAAAGCCACTTTGGCTTAGCACAGATAATAGTAAGGTGTCGCAACAAACTGACATGGAAGCAACCCATAGTAGTGCCTTTCGTAAAGTGTTTGCTATAATAGGAGATATAATAATAAAGAGTCAAGATGTGATGCTTCTGAAAGATCTGAAAGTAAAATATACTGCTGCACTAGAAGAAACTCCATTTGCTAACCCTAAATACCGGATAGAAAATTTGATGGTGAAACTCACAAAACACTATGGGAAACAGTTCTCGTTTGTGCAGCTTGGAGGTTCAAAATTCCAGTCATGTGTCGTGTATGCATCCTCAACTGGACTGGATACTCTTGCTCAAAAGCTATATGAATTGAGTAGTACAGAGATAATCAGTGATGTTGCACTCCAACTGCAAGAAAATATAATGAGAAAATTCACTGTTTGAACATGGTGTTGGTATGACCTCTCAAAATGGTTGCTGAAGTGAATATCATGCATATAATAACAATGATCAATTCATGCATAACATCTAGTGTTCATAGAAACTGTTGTTAATATGTGTATTCCTACTTTCAAAAGAAAATATAAACCATACATTTAATTATCCCAGAAAGGGTCATTTTCTGTGCAATGTTCTGATTAGATATATTGCTGTATAGCAAAACCTGGACTGTTTCACGGTTGACATAATTATTGAACACTCTGGTCACTAAAAACGTGATTTTGACCAATAAATTAGTAAATATATGTCGTCTGTAAGATAACTGAGTGAATTAGTGATTATGCCTGAATTCATGGCGGCAGTCTTGGAAAATTGACCATAACTTTTTTCGATCCCTATGGATTTCTGTTACCATCTTGTTTTTGTGACCAGAATTGTCTCCTGAACAAAATGAGGCCACCCACGGAGGATCCTGGGAGGGGTACAAGATACCCCTCTATGCTGGCTCATGGCCTATAGGGCGCGACGGACTGCTGTGATGTGATGTGATGTGATGTGGTCTAATGGTGTGACGAAGTGCTGTAGTGCAGTGTGTTATGGTGAAGCATTGTGGCGTGCTGGAGTTTTGTGATGCCGTGTGGTGTAGTATGGTGGTGTGGTTATTTTGTGTGGTGTGGTATAAAGTAGTTTGACGTGGTGTGCTGGAACGTTGTGGTGTGGAATGTTGTGATTTGGTGTGACACTGGTTTCTCTGGTGTGGTGGGGTGGAGCGCTATAGTGTGGAGAAGTGTTGTGACATGATGGGATGTGATGTGTGATCCAGTGCTGTTCTGTACTGACTGCTACGGCATGTTGGAGTGCTATGATATATGGTCGAAAGGAGTGTGTGCTGGTTAGTGATATTATGAAGCCTGGCAACCACATCCACGTTGACGGTGCGGCTACAGCAATTATTACATCCATTACACGATCTTGAGCTTTCTCATATCATCTTTATTAATAATCAGACTATTATCAGTCCTACACGTGCACATTTTGTGAACTTGACCATATTATATCTGTATTCCCAGTAAGTCCTGTTATAAGACTATTGGTTTCCGTATATCCAGACATTTTGTATTTGTGTCAACTTCCGGTACGGACCACACTTACAGGGTGTCAGTCGTTGGTTTATCTTTTTTTTTATTATTATTATTATTCTAATTTTCACGCGAACTTTCCAGTACAGAAGTCGATAGAAAAATATCGGTACTACAGAAGAATAAAATAAATAAATCTAATCCACTACAACATACTCAGCAGTATAACTTGTTATTTGACGAGTGTGCTGTTATAACTTCGGATTGTTGGAATGGGAGGTTGGAAAATAATAATATAAAGAGGTATAGTACGGGAATAAACGAGGGAGGGAAGCTTCGTGGTGGTCAATTGTTGACTGAGTGGTTAGCATACATTACTATAAATGTGACGTCCTGTTTTAGCGCCAGATTCGAATCTTGGTGCGGGCAACTGCCCTCACACGTCTCCTGTGTCCGTCCACCATTTGTAGGTTGGTAGGTGAGGTGAGTACCTACGATAACACATATGGCAGGTAACTGTAGCAACCTGAATGAAGTAGTGGCCTTGTATCCCACGACAGTATATGAATAACCCGCCACAAGCTCAAAGGCCTAAGTTAGGGTAATGAGCACTGTGACTAAGCGTCACATGACATCTACGTCCACTTTTACATTTACTACAAACAGTAATGTCTGGACGTCATCTTCTTGAGGCCTCTCCTTTATGTGAAGTAGAGTCAGATAGCACAGATAACTAGACAACCAATATAAACACACGAGAAAAATATAAATGTAAAAAACTGGTATATAAATGCAGTGCACACAGGCAACCGTAATCCAATACAGAACATGCACTTGAACAAAACAGCGAGCAGATGCATACACGCAAGGAACACGTGTATAACAAACGACCACACACACACACACACACACACACACACACACACACACACACACACACACACACACACACACCTAAGCCTTCCTCCTCATTTTTCATTTTTAGTTAATGGAAGGGATGTGAGCAGAAGGAAGCTAGGCTGAGAGAGAGGGAAAGGGGGGGAGGTGGGAAGAGGAGGATGGAGAGGAAGGTAAAGCAGATGGAACTGATATGGAAATAAGATGATGAGAGAGAGAGAGAGAGAGAGAGAGAGAGAGAGAGAGAGAGAGAGAGAGAGAGAGAGAGAGAGAGAGAGGAGTTCCGCCTGAGAATAAGTATTAAAAAAAGAAATTTGGAAAATGGATGAGCAACGCAGAGTAACAAACAAGGGTGAAGAACACACACACACACACACACACACACACATAGTTATAGATTAATATATATATATATATATATATATATATATATATATATATATGAGACGGGAAGCTGGAGATGAGTGTTGGGGAGATCTTGAGGAGTTAGCACAAGATAGGATGTGGTTGTGTGAGTTCATCGAGGTCCTATGCATCCCCGAGGGTGCCACAGGAAATGATTGATTGATTGATATATATATATATATATATATATATATATATATATATATATATATATATATATATATATATATATATATATATGTGTGTGTGTGTGTGTGTGTGTGTGTGTGTGTGTGTGTGTGTGTGTGTGTGTGTATAGATAGATAGATAGAGAGAGAGATAGAGAGATATTACACCATTGCAAATCTACTGTTGAAGAAAGGCCTCCCTCTCCACGAATATCTTGAAAGAGCCAACTTCTGCCAAGTTTTGCCTGCAAACTTTTCAATCTTAACTTTGCATCTCATGCCTGGCCTTTTTCATCAATGCTTGCAATCTCTTGGAGTTCAGTCAGCCTCTTGCTCCATCGATTATCCCTTATTCTTGCTGCAGAATCTGCCAACCTCAATTTTTGTAAATTTTATAACTTCTATAATGTCTTTGACTTTAGAGTGCTTTCAAACCCATGTTGATATCTTCTTGTCTCTCAAAGATATTGCTGACACTGATCTTCCCATTGATCTTTGAGAACAGATTAGTTTGTTTTCCATTGATTTTGTCAGTTTCTGTCACAACTGTACGTCATAGCTGGGATTATACATTCGTTATATACGTTTCGTTTCACAGAGACTGTCAAGCTACTTTTCATCATGTATCTATGTTTGTTTCCAGAAGTACCTGTACTCCTCAACTTCTTCAAGAATTTCTTCATTTATTTTGAAGACGGTCTTTGGTGTATTTAGATTAAACATTACTTCTGTTTTACTTTGTTTCATCTTCAGCCCTACTTTGAGACTGTTTAGGTTATTTCGCATTTCTTGCAATGTATCTAATGTTTCTGCAGTACACCACATCATTGCATCTTTGGACGTTAAAAGCCTTTTTCCCAATGTACCCGTGGACAGGACGATACAATTCATCCTCGACCTAGTATATAAAATAGGCGTGAGGAAACTACGCCCCTCGGTATGCCAGAGACCTGCCTCCACACCCTGTTAGAACTTTGTACTAAAAAGGCCACCTTCATCTGCCCCCGTGGAAAGATTTACCGCCAGATAGATGGTGTTGCCATGGGCAGCCCTCTTGGAGTCCTCTTAGCAAACTTTTTTATGGGTACGATCGAGGCAACTATATTGACTAAGAGCCGTCCTTCAATCTACTGTGGCTATGTGGACCATTATTTTCGTTAAAGGACATTCAAGAACCTTATAACATCAGACAAAGCATCATCGACGCCTCCTAACTAAATTTCACCCTGCTTCTCTCTCTCTCTCTCTCCCTCTCTCTCTCTCTCTCTCTCTCTCTCTCTCTCTCTCTCTCTCTCTCTCCAACATAAAACTCTCTTTTGCGTCTCTCCATATTCTTTATTACTCTACTGCTCATCTAGTCAGTACATGCTCTCTTCTTCACAGCACGTTCCATCTCATTCCACTATACATTTCTTTTCACCTCTTTACATATCTTTACTCCGCACCCTACCTCACATGTTGCACAAATTCCTTCTCTGACAACACAAACCTTCCACCACTTCCATCTGCTCCATATATCTAACCAGGCGCTCCTTCACTTCTGATCTCTTCATGCTTTTTTTTTTTTTCTTCCTGGCCAGTTGTTTTTATTGATATCGCCCCTCTACGTTATTATAATTTCTTTCATCCACAACGTGTAATTCCATTTGGTTACTGCATCTCCCTAATTTTCTTTTCCTGCATCAGTTTCATTCTCTTTATTCGCTCAGTTCGTTTCTACTTACATGGCAGGTTTCTCTTTCCCGCCATTTCTTCTTGATTCACATCTTTCAACCATTATTACTCCCTCAAGCTTTTTTTTTTTTTTTTTTTTTTTTTTTTTGAGCGAGTGTCCAAATACTCCTAGGACGTCTCACAGAGACGGACCCACATTTATTTTCAAAATTAACCAGCCCGAGCAGTTCCTAGAGGACGCTCCACGTCGAACATCAGATAACTCTGGCGGGCTCTCCACCTTGAGCCCGGGTCCATACTATCACTAGTTGGACGAATCTTTACAACAACAACAACTGTGTCCAAATCTTCACTGCATTTTCCTTGTCAGATTTATATGGTTATCCATCTGTTTTCTTTTTATTTTCCTCTAAGCGTTCGATGCCACTTTTTTTTTTTTTTTTTGTTCCTTCTTTTCACACATTTTGCAGTCTTCTCTGCCTTCTTGAATTCTCTCATCCGCGATCTTCAATACCTTTTAACACTTCTTCAACTTCGTCAATGTCCTTGCACAGTTTTATTTCACTCTTTAACGCCTTCTTCACCTTTGCTTTTTATTACACCCGCGCTAGTGAAGCAAGAGCTATTATCATGCTCTGATCAATGTGTGTGTGTGTGTGTGTGTGTGTGTGTGTGTGTGTGTGTGTGTGTGTGTGTGTGTGTGTGTTGTGAATAAAATAAACAGATTTTATATGACTTTAGTGAAAGTTGATGGAAGGGCAGAAAGATAACCAGTGGGTAAACAACAACAACAGGTCAAAGATCAAACCAACTTAAACACTTTTCAGTCAGTGGAGACCAAACTTTGAAGTACCACTGGGGTAAGACAAGAATGAACTTATTCAATTATGAGAACATTCATTCAAAGGTCAAGGTCACAGGGCAAGGACGAATTTTGACACTTCTTAAAAAAAGTTCAACAGTTTTAATTTGGGTTTAGGGGTTATGGATGTGCCGCGGAGTACACTTTTTTTTTTTTTTTTTTTTCAAACAGTAGTTCAAAAATCAAGGTCACACAGCAAAGGAAATTTAAACAGATTTTATTCGATGTATACCAGACTTTGTGGATGTGTTAAGGGTAATGCAAGAATGGATTGATTAAGTTTTAAGAACACTCAGTTAAAGCTTAAAGTTACAAAGCATGGTCAGTTTTAACCCACATGTGTGTTTGGTAATATAATAACCCAGACAGTTTTGATTCGAGTTTAACAAGCCAATGGAAAGGTTGAAAGTCAGCAAAAGGTAAACCTAATGTTGTTTAGAGGGGCAAGTTCACACGGCATGGTCAACCTAATCAGTTTCTATCCGATTTAGATCAAACTTTGTGGACGTGTAGAGGACAAGAGATCTATACCCTACAGGCCTGCGATTTTTTGGAACAATCAATCATATGTCACGGTCATAGGGAAAGATCAAATGTCAAGGTTACAGGACAAGGCCAAGTCAGTTTTCGTGACCCAAACATGGGGAAGTGTTAAGGGAAAGTAAGAACGAAGGGGAAAGAATTAAAGGTCAAGGTCACAGGGAAATGTCTAATTTTAACCCATGTGTCTGTGTGCACAACAGAACTAAGATAGATTTAACGTTCGGATCCTCTTGGTAAACGAGTTGCGGATCAGTCAAGAGTCTGGTCTACTGTTTTTTAGGACAACCGGCCAAAGGAAGTGGTTACATGGCCAGGTAAATTTTGACAGCTTTAGGCTGGTGAACACTTAATGTGTGAAAGAGTTCAGGTTAAAAGAAAGATAATTAAACCACAGTGAATGGTCAAGGTCACAGGGAAATGTCAAATTATAAGGCCACTGGAGAAATCAGCTGGAACAGTCTGATCTAGTCTGAATAAAAGATGGTGGAAGGGTTAAAGGTTAGGCAAAGATTAAGTAAGTCGAGGTTCCATGGGAAAGTTAAATATTTGGCCCGTTTCCCTTTTGGTGCAATATCTGAATGCTACGAGTACCTCTTGTTATTTTTATTTCATATTGTTCACACCTCCCTCCTCTCGTTTATTTTTTCCATCACCCTCCTTCCTTTCTAATTATCCCTCAGTTTTTTCTCGCGTGTATTCATCCTCAACCCGATATGCCCTGTTGTCGGAAAAAAAAAAAAAAAAAAAAAGTATTGAACCGGGCTTGACATTATCAAAAGATAATCATACCAGGAACCCCAAAATTTGAACCTATGAACTTCGCAAATATGTGGCAGAAGACGAAGGGCAGTGCGATAAGCACCCATGCAACAATATCGCACTCTTGGCAACATTAAGTTAATTTCTCAGTCCAATGATATTTTTTAACTGAAGCAAATCCAGACGACTTGATCCAATAATGCAAAACGGTTATTATTAGGAGAGCTGGGTGCAACTTCCAATGACTGTCTCCTCACAAAAAGTATTCTTTAATAAAATAAAAAAATCACACTGCATATGCAAGAATAAAGAAGTAATACATGTCATCTGGGTTAAAGAGCAAATATTCCCTTCCCCTCCCTCCTGCAGTACTGCTTTTCCCTCCTCCCATTTCCTCTTCATCCTGTTTATTCCATTCGTCCACCGATGTCCTCTACTCTTTCCCCGTTATCTTAGACTTTTATTTGTAGTTCCCCGTCCTTTCACTTTTCTTACTCCTTTTTTCTACCTCGTCCTATCTTACTCTTCTTAATTTCTATTCCCTCTGTTCCGCCTCATTCTGTTGTCTTTCTCAGTTTTCCTCCTCCTCTTTCACTTTATTCTTGTCCATCCGCTATACTGATTAGTTCACTGTTTTCCTCTTCCTTGAAACATGCATCTTGTTCTTTTAGATTGTTCCCTCCTTCCCTTTACTTTCTTCTTTCAGCGACTCCTCTCTCTAATTGTTTATAAACTTTTCCCTTCTTCTCCTTTATTCCTTTTAATTTAACACTTTAGCATCATGAGCCTTTCCTAAATTTAACACAATGACATGTAGGCAGCACAGACAATATGAGAAAAGGCGACAGCGAGAAGAAATTAAATCAACATCTGTAACCGTTTCTTCCCCCATTAAACATTTTCTGTTACCAGTGTTTTTCGCCACTCCTTCCGCTATTTTCTCTTCTTTCCTCCTCTTCCTATTCTTCAAGTTTCATCTTCTCTGATAATTTTTCTTCTTCCTTCACTTCCAACTTCCTACTTCTCTTCGTTCCCACTTTTCCTCAATTTCAGCCTTTTTCTTCTCCAGTTACGTCATCACGTCTTAGCTTGCAGCCGTTCCTTCCTTTCCATACTTTTCTTCCACTCCTCAACTTTTCTCTACATCATTTTTTTTTTTTGGTTTTGCTTCCTCCGTCCATCACTGCCTTCCGCTCCTTCTTCACTCTGGTAGTGCCGTTGCTGCCGATCATTATCAGGCATCACCGTCACTCCTTCCGCCTTCCCTCTGTTCCCTGCCTCAAAACATTCCTCCTTACAATTCCTACCATTCTGCCTTGCTATCAGTCAGCTCTCACTCCAATTTTTTTTCTTTCACACGCTTTCGGTGTTTCATGATATTTAAATCGCCAAATCCCCTTCCTTCCCAATAATTTTCTCGTGCTTTCATATTGTGCTATGGCTCTCAGCCAGTCTTCATAACAGCTTTTACTTATTGACCTTTGCCAGTTCTTTTCAGGCACATTGCCATCGTCTTCCTTTATACTTTAGCCCACCAACTATCTTTCAGAGAGATATTTCATGCGCTTGTCTCTCCTCTTCCATTTTCATGCTAGCATTATTACTCCAAGTTTTGGGTTTCTGTTCAGCAGTAAATCTTCTGCTAAACTTTCTCCTAAAGTTTTTAATGGCCTTAGTTTCTTTCTTCCAGATTCAAGCATTCTAAAAAATATTTATTTTTTGTTTTTAATCTATATAAACTATTTCCTTATATTTTCTGTATTCTTCACGTCATTTAGGCAACCTTCAATCTTCATTACATTACACTGGTCATCCCTGTCGTTCCTCATTTGTTTCAGTATACATAATAGTGAATATTAAAAGCATAATACTGGATGACACATCTAAACAGGTGACGTCAGAAGCTTTTTGTCTCATTAACTCCGCTCTTCTCATAAAGTTTCTTCTGTCTGTGCTGCAAATTGTAACATGATCTGTTTACTTTCCATGCAACACCAAAACTAATCCTTGAAATGTCCTCATTTGCATACTCTCTCTGGTACAGCGGTCATGCAGCACCTGTCATCCACGCTCACACATCCCATTGGGGTCCGTTTCTCTGATCATTAGAGTCTAATTCAAGAGCTAATCGGTGTTCTCACTCCCTTATGAATGTACATATTTGGCCAATTTCTTCCTTCTTATGGCCATGCCAATAAAACCCAAAAGTTCAGGAAGTCCAACGCCGACGTTCAAGGCGTCAGTTGTTCCTGAGTGTCAGTCATTCTTATTATAATAAAATCTGGACTGTCAGCTTTGGCGACACCCAGTTCAGGAGTTTGAATGCTACGACACTCGCTAGACTGGGCAAGAAAGCGCCGCATGAACGCTAACAGCGCGCGATTTTTGGATGTTTCTTCTGTTTACCAGACACAACGCCAACCCTTTCTATGCTGTTATTTTTATGTAGGAAATATGTATTCATGTGCCAGCATTGGTAAAACATGATATTAAAACGCATAAAGAGGATGTATTTACGAGGAAGATCCATTATAGTAAAATGGATAAGCAAGAATCATGATTTTGTCTCCTTATGCCTTTGTTTGCATGAAGTAATTATTGAGAATATCTAAATCTGAATTTATACGTGCAAATTGAACGTATTATTGCATAATTCGTAGGCTTTCACGGTATGTTTAATGCCAGCCCACCAGTCAGGATCTACACAATTGTACTGTATATCCAGATTATGTGCACCTCTACTCCTGTGGCAGTACATTCAATGTTCCTAAATTTATAACGCAAGATGTAAATACAAACTTTTTACAGAATTATTTTTAAGTTGGAGACTATTTTGCTTCATTACAAAGCTGGTTGAAGGGTGACATTCATTGCAGCACGAACACTTGAGGGATGGAGTTACTCCCCCATTTTTTTTTTTTTTAGCAGTTTCATTCCATTTATCTCACCATTACCGGCAGACCATGTTGGAAAATATATGTTATCAGATGTGTGCACTGTCACAGTTGTTCATCGAGTCTTTATGTATCTGGCTATAGTTTTTTTTTTTTTCTATACTATTGTCACCTTCCCTGTCTCAGTTATTACTGGAAAATTTCCAGTTTAGCACAGTAATTATACTTCTCTGGTATTCACATTCTTAATGATTACCTTTCCCTTAATGCAGTATGCAATGATTTTTTAAGCTACGTTGTACAGTATTTCTTCATCTGTCCCAGTCTGCTAGGTAAGTCTTACCTCTTTTCTCGGATATCATTCCACCTCTATAGTACTTTCATTCAGTTCTGTTTTATACATTCAATCTGTTTACTGTTAAAATTTCCTAGCTTTCTCTTAAACTGGTCATATATTTGATATTGGTCTCATCCATGAAACATTCATCTCAAATCTGAGTGAGTGACTGAATTAGGTAATTTTTTTTACCCGCATCGTAACCAACCAATTCACTTGTATTATCTGGTAACTTTGTCTTACCTAAATCTGCTTATTGATTTATTTTTGTGCAAAAACGAACTGCATATTTCAGTCAAGAACTTAAGTGACTGCATTTATTTGTTGGTACTGATTTATGTACTAATTTTTTTTTTACCCATTACTTCACAATATAAGGGAAAATAAAGCTGGTGAAAATTACAAACCTAACCATTTACCAACACTGACCTAACTCTGATATATGTAATTTATGCCACGTGTTACAATATTGTAAGTTTGGTAAATTTGCATTTTTGGACAGTCAAGGTTATTCTGACTTTATTTCTAACCTAATCTAATCTTACCCATCTAATTTAACCTATTTACTCTTACCTAACCGATCAAACCTAACTACCCTAACAAAGAATCTAACTCAACCTAACTAGTCTGAGTGAAGCTTGTGACTGTCCGAAACTACAATAATACAGTATATTCACTTTTATATACCTATTCTCACACTGGGGGAAAAGTAATACTGTACCCAGCAACGTACTGTCTTTCATTACGTTAGCAACCACTGCACCGGTGTATCAATCATCTACACACTTGAACTGCATGTGATATACTTCAAAGAGCACTTCACTTAAATGTAATATATTGCATGATTTTCCAATACCACGTTTGTCACGCAAGGTTATTGTTCGACAAGAGGCAGAAGCTTATAGGCTTCCCCTCAAATGTGACAACTACAGCACTGAGTTAGCTGACAAACAAACTTAAAAATGTTGCTGTTTCAAAAATCTGTGGAGAAATTACACAGGTAGTCCGAAATTAAATTGGGAGCACAATTTATTATCATAATACCACGTATTATCCGCCATGTCGCCAACTCACTACCACGGATGTTTTGTTTTCTTCTATTTGCATACAGAAACATTGTCTCGTAATTTTTTTTTTAAGAGCCCTGTATCTCTCATATATTTTAGCCTTCCAAGTAAAGTTTTATTCTCTTATTATTCAATGTTTACAAATGGAAAAATCGGCTATCGAATTTATGATTAGGTTTGTTACACGAAAGGGTGGTCTTTGGTGGTGTTTATCCTCCTGTTACATCCAATTCTAATTTGCGCCAAAACCAGGTGACGAACACCTGGCGTGAACGACAAATTTATGTATGATACGAAAACAGGAACATCAGACGGTCACGTTTGTCAATACTGGCGTTTAGTTTTGATAGCACGGCCTCTGGTGTCACATGTCCCGGCATTGCATAATCAACGAATCATAACTCCTGTTTTCGCGTTATGTAAAAGTTCCAGTTTCTAGACATACAGCCTTTGGATCCTTCTGTCAGCGGAAAAACTGTTGTAGTAAAGCAGTGCTCAAAACTATATACACAAGACAGTTACACGCGAAATATCACCCAACGTTCGTTCCAACAACTCTCCTGCTCTTCTTTCTGCATTTAGCCTTATGACTAAACTAAATGGAAATGTTCACTCCTTCCTGGGTAATATTCCATCCCTTCCTTCCCTTAATTGCTGTTTCCCTTTACTCTCCTACTGATCCCGACCTCTGCTTTTATATTTTAAAATATGTCCGAGGTCAACCTTTGTTTATCCAAGTGAATTAACCGATATCGGCATGAATCCGCTGCACGTGGGATTATACAGTTATTTCCGACTTGCACACACGCACACACACACACACACACACACACACACACACACACACACACACACACACACACACGAGAGAGAGAGAGAATAAACATCGTAATGTCTACCCATCCTGGTACCCTCAACTTTCATACACGTTGGCCTGTTCTTTATATGCAGAGCGCCGACTTTAAAAATGACTTAATTATAATTAGATACCGTCGCCTTAATCCATGACAGGCACCAGCCCAGGTGTACTCACTGCAATAGCACAATAACCGCCGGCCTCGCCCCTTAATCTTCGTCTTTTTCCAGCCCCGAGACAGCTTGATTAAACTCGGCCAGACGTTCCAGGCGAGTTTAACATGGAACAGTTGTACCATAACACAGGGCAAGGCTCATTTGGCTCCAAGAACCACAATAACAAGAACAACAATAACACTACAACGACCAACTGGGCTAATAAAAGGAAACACTACAACATGCGAGTGTCAAGCCAGCGGAAGGCACAGGCGCGCTGGTGACTGTGGAGGGAGACGGAGACGGCTTCACATGTGCCATAAATGTTGGTTCCTATGATGTCCGATATTAACTTTTTCCATCGTTGCAGAACATATTTTAAAAAGGTGTAAAGAGAATAGCAGGAAATGAATAGCACTTTTTTTTTTTTTTTTTTTTACTGTAAGCTAGCTATCATCATTTAACAGCTCTTGATGAAAACGGACTTGTACAGTAAAATAATCTCTCTGCCTTTTTACAATGTTGATTAAAGTTTCGTTTGAAGTCATGTACCGTTGCAATATATATACATATCTATCTGTCTATCTATCTGATTTTGTAGGTAAGATGAATCATTAGTGAGATGAAAGTAACATTAGGTTACATAATTATAAAATTAACCTTTTAACATCTTCAGTGACAAAATAAGTCTGGTTAACGCCATATAATGTTTAGTAAACGAAATCTGAGTTATCTTCATGGATTAAAAGTGCAGTTACTCTCTCTTACGAGTTGCTTATGCATTTATTGAATTACATTTTACATACCAATACGGTTGGAGTAACCTTTCTATGTACAGATTTATTAAAGTACTTATGAAAGGTGATGATAAAAGTAATTACGTATTAGTACAAGCTGTCTTCTACTGAAAAATAAGCACTGTCTTTCTGATTGTTTAAAACAGCGTCACACATGATCCATTCATTTTCAGTATTGTTAAGATACGCCTACTTCCTTACGTGATCCCTGTAACTGATGAAACAAGACACAAATACTTTACTGTATATCCAACATTCACAGGAAATGAATACAGGCATAAACATATCCAGTTACGAAACGCACACAATATTACACTAAGCAAAGAATGTGCTCAAACTGATCAAACTAAACCAAAGGTGTCCTCTCTCTCTCTCTCTCTCTCTCTCTCTCTCTCTCTCTCTCTCTCTCTCTCTCTCTCTCTGTTCAATATCAGCAGTAATTATGATTATCTTAACGCGAAATACAATGTTTAAAATGCACTTATTCTGTGTCATGAACACAGCCTTTCATGTAATACTTGTTTTCGAGGAGTGATTATGTTCGTTCTTCCCTGTCCCATCGTCCACCACGAACCCCATCTGTTCTGGCCATTTTCCTTGCTCCAGTACACCCATATTTGTTCATTCTTTGCACCTCCGTTGGTTGATACTTAGGGATTATAAAGAAAAAAATATAACCCTCCCTCTATTATATTCATCCACCATCTTAGCCCTTTTTCACAAGGTGTGTTTTCCTCATTATTCTCCAGTAGCCACATCTGTCATAGTCTATTCCTCCCACTCGTCTCAGGTTACTCTACACAGACATGAAAAAAAATAAATATCCATTAAAGATTTCATACCCTCAGCAGAGCTATCCCCAGGAGAAACATCCAACATCGTCAGCTCCAAGAAAAAAAAAAAATGCTGAGAGCAGACACTGTGATATCAGTCACTGCCTCACAAAAAACGATTTTCATGATCCAACATTTGCACACAACTAGATGACACCTCAGACACCTCATCTGGCCATACCGACTCGGGGTACAGCCACAACTAGTTCACGCCACACAGCAAAAAACGATATATATACATACATAGAGAGAGAGAGAGAGAATTGAAATAAAAAAATATTCTGTAGATCAGATTACAGGTGTTCTCCACTCGTAAAAAATCTGTAACAGTTGGATTAGAACTGTTGTAGGTTCAGGTGTGGGGGCAAAATAATCTGGGGAAGTGAGTTCCAAAGAGAAGCGATTTGGGGAATAAAGGATTTCTGATAGGCAGAAGTTCATCAGTATGGCAGTGTGACAGTCCAGTCATGAACGCTACCAGATGCCCGTGTAGCACGGGGGAAGACGTGGAGAGGTGGCACAATGGATGCAACTTCGTCTGAGCATTTGCCATAAATGTACCTGTAAGCTAATGAAAGAGGGGTAACATTCCGTCAGTTATGCAGGGGCAGTAGATCATTTGTAATTGCAGAGTTAATTACTATAACAGTTTTGTTCTGAATGTTGTCCAGTTGTTTTACTGCAACCTCTCCACATAAACTCCATTAGGGTGAACAATATTCAAGCTGAGAGCAAACTTGACTTGTAATTTATAGCTAACTACTCGTCAGTGAAGAAGTTACTGATTATGGACAAGAATCCAAGTTTCTTTGAGGTGGTTTTATCAAGTGATTTAGCGAGAGAGGTCACACTGAGGGTACTGTTGAACGAAATACCAAGAATCTCAGTACCTTTAGGAACAGAAATATTCGTTGCATTGAACATAATACTGAAATCATGTAATAATTATTTAGTACAAAATGGGGTGTATTTGGTTTTCATAGTATTAAATGAGAGTGTTATTTTGTCCCCATTTGGCGATCTTAGATAAGTCTTAATTTATAGAGACTGCTGTGCTGAATTGAGAGTCAGAGTTACCAAACTTGGTGACTGAGAGGGTAAGTGGATATGAACTGTGATGTGTTGCCATCTGGACGTGAGCGAATGGGATAATGGGTGATAGACAAAATATCAGTGTTATGAATGAAGAACTGGGTTGAACCCAGGACTGATGCTTGTGGCAACCCTTTTTTTTAATGCAAGAAAGAAGGAACCAAAGGCCAGGAGCCCGGAAACCGTCCCTTCAAAAAATAAAAACAATAGAAAAGAGAACCAAATTCAAGATCCGTTCATTTCGAGATGCCTGGACACACTGCGTTTGAACGATTGGAGATCATAAGAAGTAGGAAAGACAGATAGAGGGAGACAGTTCCAGAGTTGACCTGTTGCATAAATGAAGGACTGGGAGTAACGGTTAAGTCTTGCATTAGAGAGTTGGACAGAAAAGGGATAAGACTTTGTTGCTAGACGGGTGCGAAGCACCCGTCGTAGAGGTGGAGGGATGCAAGCAGACAGTTCAGACGGGCAATGACCATTGAAGCAGTGATAGAAAAGAAATAAAGATGCAACAGTGCAGTGAAGAGACAGAGGTTGAAGGGAGCCAGTGAGAGTAGGAGAGTTGATGAGACGAAATGCCTTTGACTCCATCCTATTAAGAAGAGCTGTATGTGGGGAGCCTCCCCACACATGAGAGTTGTACTCTGAACAGGGGCGAATAATACCCGTGTATAAAGCCAACAACTGTGCAGGGGTAAAGAAGGTACGGAGTCGGCTTAGCACACCTAATCTCTTGGAAACAGATTTTACAAGAGATGCAATATGATTATTCCAAGATAAGTCCTGAGTGAATGAAACCTCAAGCATGTTCAAGGATGATGCAAGATTGAGCTGGATATTATATTAGAGGGCACTCCTGTGGAAGATTGTGTCGGGTTGATAGGTGTAAAAACTGAGATGTTGATGCATTAAAAACAAGATTATTCTTACCCCAGTCAGAGATACGAGCCAAGTTAGACATTAGGTGTGCCATGGAATCATCCCTTGTTTGCTGAAGTAACTGCTGAGATGGACGTTGCGGAAACCGAATGGAAAGGTGAAGGGTGGAATCATCGGGGTACGAGTGGATAGGGTTAGATGTACAGCTTAGAAGGTCATTGATGAATAAAAGGAAGAGGTGGTGATACAACAGAGCCCTGAAGAACACCACTGTTGATAGATCTAGGAGAAGAACAATGGCCGTCTAAACAGCAGCTAGAAAGGAAGCTATAGATCAAGGCACAAATAGAAGGATAGAAACCATAAGAGGGCAGTTTGGAAATTAAAGATTTATGCCAGACACCATAGAAAGCCTTTGAGATGTCAAGTGCAATGGCGAAGCTTTCGCCAAAGTCCCGAAAGGTGGATGATGAGAAGTCTGAAAGGTAGGTGAGCAGATCGCCAGTGAGCGTCCCTGACGGAACCCATATGACAATCAGAAAGATGCTTTAAAATTTTTCTGTTGAGAATTGACTCGAAAACTTTTGAAACACAGGATGTTAAAGGAACTGGACGATAGTTAGAGGGTTGGGAAAGGTCACCCTTCTTTGGGACTGGCTGAATGAGAGCAAACTTCCAGCAAGAAGGAAAGGTGCAAGTTGACAGACTAAGGCAAAAGAGTTTACCTAGACAGGGTGTAAGCACTGAAGCACAGTTCTTGAGAACAACAGGAGGACTCCATCAGGCCCATATGCCTTGTTAGTATTAAGGCCAGGGATAGCAGAAAATACATCAGCTGGAGAAATTATAATGTCAGCCATGATGAAATCTGAGGGGAGAAGTGATGGAGGTACAGCACCAGAATCGTCTAAAGTGGAATTGGAAGAGAAAGTCTGAGCGAAGAGATCTGCTTTATCAGTAGAAGAAATAGCTACAGAGCCATCAGAATAGAAAAGAGGAGGGAAGAATGATGAGGTAAAGTTGTTAGAGAGGTTTTTGGCAAGGTGACAGAAGGAGCGGGAAGAATTCGAGTTGGAGAGTTGAGAGCACTTAGTACGGCTGAAATTATTTTTAGCAGTGCGAAGATCAGAATTAGCACGAATCCTGGCAGAAATATAAACAAGATGTGATTCAGGGGTGGGCTGGCTCTGGTATCTTTTATGGGCCCTCTCCTTGTTGCAGACAGCATTAGAACATGTGTGATTAAACCAAGGTTTTCTTGCATTAGTCAAAGGCTATGAGAAAGGAATGCATGCTTCCATGCCCGAGAGAATAACCTCCGTAATGCTCAAGGCACTCAGATGGCTCCTGGCCATGGAAGCAGTAATCATTCAAGGGAAAATAAAAAAAGTACTGACTTAGGTCCTCCCAATCTGCAGCTCCAAAGTGCCACAGACGACATTTCTTTGGAGGATCCACAGGCTGCACCGGAGCAATAGGACAGGTCAAGGTAATAAGGTTGTGATCGGAGGAGCCCAACAGGGAGAAAAGATGTAAGCGGAAGGATTAATTGTAAGGAAGAGGTCAAGTATGTTGGAGCTCTCTCCAAGGTGGTCAGGGATACGGGTAGGGTGCTGTACAAGCTGCTCTAGGTCATTAAGGATAGAAGAGATGTAGGCTTGTTCACCAGGTGGATCAGTGAAAGGAGAGGAGAGCCAAAGGTGGTGGTGAACATTGAAATCTCCTGGAGTGGAGATTTCAGAGAAAGGAGAAATGGATAAAATGTGTTCCATCGTAGAAGTAAGATAGTCAAAGAATTTTTGATAGTAGAAATAGGGAATAAGTAAACAGCACAGATATATTTAGTCAGAGAATGACAAGGAAGCCGAAGCCAGAAACTAGAGAAATCAGAAGAATCAAGTTCAGGAACACGAGCGCAAGATAAATCGTTGCGTACATGTACACAACCTCCACCTTTGGCTATGAAATGAGTATAGAGAAAATAGGAGGAAACAGAAAAGGGTTTGCTGTCAGTTGCCTCAGACAGCTGAGTCTCTGTCAAGAAGAGAAGGTGAGGTTTAGTGGAGGAGAGGTGGTGTTCGACAAAATTAGAGGAAGGGCCGTGAATGTTGCGAAATGAAGAAAAAGTGAGGCAGACGGTGGTTCCAGGCATCTCTCTGAGTCGTCACCGGGAGAGGGGCTGATGGTGGGGGAATATATGGTCCCACCCCCTGGGGACTTCGAGGCATTAATTAAGTGGAAATTGCAATATACATCATCTACCCTTACCCTTATCTCTCTTTTGCTGAGATATAACATCAGCTGGAAAAAATATGAGAGGTCGTAGCAAGGGAGTTTGAATAAAAGGGAACGGTGCCACACTCTGTTAAAAGCTTTAGATCTGTAAAGTACTACTGCATGCGTTTATCCATATTGGTCAGGTAACTTATTAACTGTATGAGTAATGAGACTGAATATATCAACAGTGTATATATATATATATATATATATATATATATATATATATATATATATATATATATATAGATAGATAGATAGATAGATAGATAGATAGATAGATAGATAGATTCCGAGCCCCCAGTGCAGGGACATTAACGTATGCCGATACTTGATCATTCCATATCCAGATCTGCAGACCATGGTTTGCCCACATCCTCACTGAGCCATCTAATGGCCTTATCCCCTTTTCACCAGGTCATCTCACCCATATCCTCTACGAACCATCCCACACTCTCTACCTTACTGGGCGATCACAGCTCGCATCCTCAAACTTATACCCTCGCAAGACCATCTCACGCCTAACTCCTCACTTTTTCATTCACCGAAGTAATGCATGCGCAGCCCCCACTGGGCTAACAAAATAATGTCCACCAAAACATCCTCAGACGCCCAGTTGAAGAGGACATCAGAGAGATTTAATGCCTTTGCGCTGCTCATGTACATCAGTGTGCCTTGAGATCTACTGAAGCTGTTCGTGCCCTGTGCAGCACCCCATATCCTGGATTCATTCGTGTTGTTACTAACAGTGTCTCTGCTGTGGCTATGCAGTGGGTCTCATGGCGACAGCAAGGAAGTGATTTAGCGGCAGGAGCCTTCGCAACACTTTGTCTTTAGTTCACAGGCGCGGCAGAATGCTTGTACATGGTTACATATGGTTGTCATTTATGATAGACTAAGTTGTGTATAACAACAAGGATTAATGAGGTAAATTTGTGCAGGATCTGAAGGCGGAGGTGAGGCAGTGAGGTGTGGTGGGTGTCTGAATGTAAGACTTAGTAGGGGGGATGTATTCAGTGCTGGTGATGAGTTCGTGAATTGTAGTAGAAGTACAGTGGGATCTGAGGGATGGTATTAATGTATGGTGGGGTGAATATGTGGTATGTGATGGGATGACAGTTTTAGGTGTGGAGGAGTTAAACTACAACTGTGAGGTTTGGTACGGTGTGGTTTATAGCGGGAGTAATGAAATTTGCATGTGGTTTTGATGAAGATGTGGCAGCATAAAATTTACCAATGACTTGCCTGCCACCAACTCTCCCGTATTATTCACCATACACCGACCCAGTCCCACTGAAGGGAAGCTACATTCATAAAGACTGCCGAGTGGAATAAAGGAGCGGCAGAAAGGAAGTTTAGAAGATTCTGACAACGCTAAACAATGGTAATGGAAGGGTTAAAAGAATGGCGCCAGACTTGCGGGATGGAGACAGAATGGGAAAGGGGGTCATAAATAAAAAATGTTTTAGATCGGGAGAAACGAGAAGGTTTTATGAAACGGATACAAAGGGGAAAGAACAGAACAAAGACAAGTAGTGTACGGATACATAAAGGTACATAAAATTAGAGGCTGTAATTAAGTTGAAGGAGGTCATAAAAAAAGAGACGAAAATAAAAGATGGAAGAAGAAGAAAATGGGAGGAAAGAAATGTGTTAGACAGATAATTAAAACAACACTGAAGCTAAGCCTACGAGTAACTAAACGTATACCAAAGATGGCTCACTGATCCAGAGGAATGAAATTCAAACACACATATTTTACTAGACCATGGAAAAGGTAAAAGGTTCACGGTAAGAAACACTTCCTTTCTAACACAGGAGTTCTATTTAACCATTTCACCACAACCTGAGAGTGAAAATTTCAGTCACGGCGGAACGCGGGGAGAATGTACACGAGCAACGTTCGAGTAGAGTGAAACTGCATTTACTCTTGTTCTTCTAAGCGTAAAGTCACCACAGACCACATTCTTGATGTATGTTTAAGATTTTAGTGAATGCAGCACCACTGTGATTTGACTTCAGCTCTGAATACTATGATCAGAAAATCGAACTTGGTTTTATTTTCCGGCACTCACTACTTCCTTGCATCATTCTAAAAATTACTAAATATGTGTAACTCTTTCCTCAAGATAGCTATTAATTAGTGTCATTTGCCTCCAAGAGACGAAACTTCGCGATTACTGTTGAAGTGACATTTGGTGAGCGTAAAGTAAACCTCTATTCTGCACATCTTTCTTCTTTCCTCATCTTTTTGAAAAGGACACCATGAAATAATGATGAAGGGAATGTGAATGTAGTAAACGCGAGATAAAAGAGGGAGTCTGTTGAAGGACTGACGGAGGAGACAGTGAGAATACAAGTCACAGATGCAAGAGGGCACAATTCCATTGAGGACATTAAGGTGCGGTACAAAATTAAAACCTCCTGTATTTTGTGAACCCTGGTACTTTTTTGTCTGAAACGGGAGGAGTGCAGTTTAAAGCTGCCTTTAGTCTGAGATGCATCAACTTTCTTTAGGACAGACCTGGGAGCAGCTAAGTTACGTTTGTAGCATCTGGCAACTCCGCCAGCGAATACAGCAACGATGATGTATTTTATGTACTTGTAGGATAAAAATACTTGCTAGTATCTAACTTATATAGGATGCTCTTTATCATTTATTGCAAACGAAGACTAAACTTCAGTGGATTATTTGATGTCAGTGGAGAAGGAAATTGTTTGGTGGAAGGCAGAGCAAAGGTGGGTTGGAAAGAATCGATGGAAACGCATCTCTAAACGCATTTATGCATGTGGTAATGAAGAAGCAGAGCAGTTCTAATCAAATGCATAGTCCAATTCAGTTTGAATGAAGGGAAAACAAGAAGCGGTGCCATGGCACAGCAAACCCGCCCCTAGCAGTCATTTTAGTGCTGACATATAAACACAAGAAATCTAGTCAAAGATGTCACATATCAAATTTGGAGTAAATCGGGTGAAAATATTATTGACGATCTTATGCCCATTTGAAATTTTAGGCCCGACCCACCTGACATTGACCCCACCCCTACCGCTAACTATGGGGTGACCCCCCTGATGTAATGAGGCACATTATACAATGCAGATTTGAAAGTTGCAGCTTTAGGTTTTGGTTTCATGTTGATATGGCGATTTTGAAAGGAGTTATGGCGGAAAAAAAAAAAAAAAAAAACATTTGTACCCGTCCCCGTTTTTTTTTTTTTTTTTTTTGGGGGGGAGGGGGCCTACAACCTGGGCCTTGGCCCAATTTAGCCTAAAATTTAATGAGATCAGAAGGCTATAGCTGATCATCCCTGTAATTTTGGTCAAAATCGCACCAGCAGTTTTCGTGCAAAGTTATTGACAGACAGGCAGACAGACAAGCAAGCAGACAGACAAACCGAGTGAAACAATACCCAGGAGCGGGGACGGGTAATCAGAATACAGGGAGAGTCCAAAATGAGACCCAGTAACAGTATTACCAACTTGTTTATGCCGCAACTTACTTGACAGGAGAAGAGAGGCTGACTGATGCTTGAGCGGAAAGGCTCCCTCGTAGGTCGAGTTACAAATACTTGGGTGTAACTGCGGCGTCTACCCCGAGTGAGTGAGAGTGAATGAAGATTGAATTAGTCCTTACACTACGGGAGGACTTCCTACTGCAAGTAATACAGGATATAGACAGTTTCAAGATGTATTGACAAAATTCTGGGTTCATTTTCATGTCCACGCTCTTGTGTCTGCTACTCAGATGCTGAAGACAAAGTTCTTTCACGTATACAAATACTGTTCCATTAAACGTCCTGAAATATATACCTACCCTACACATCCCACCCTCTTCCTAAAATCTCCTTTTTCCACTTCACGTAATTCCTCGAGTTTCTCCCTATATCTGTCAATATATTGCCTGTCATATATCTTCCCTGTTACACAAATAAGACAAATACCCCTATGACTGCCACAACGTTTGTTTTCCTTTATGTTTTGTTACTATTGTACCCAACTTTACAACTTAAATAACTGACACCATAGAATTTAGAAGGCAATGTTTGTTTGTTCGTTCGTTCCAGTGTTTGTTTGTTGTTATTCTAATAGTAATTCACGGAGATGGCGACTGGGTTACCGCACCTGACGGCTGGCAAAAGGGGCAGCCGCCATAATGCTAAGGAAAGGGAGAGTCGAATGACTTACTAGTGTGTGTGTGTGTGTGTGTGTGTGTGTGTGTGTGTGTGCGCGCGCGTTTACACTGTGTGTGTGTGTGTGTGTGTGTTTGTATATATATATATAAATATATATATATATATATATATATATAAATATATATATATAGATAGATAGATAGATAGATAGATAGTAGATAGAAAGACAGAGAGAGAGAGAGAGAGAGAGAGAGGGAGAGGGAGAGAGAATACGTCAAAACTAAAAGATTACTCAAAGAGTATAAACCTGTATTACTGGTACAGTACGTTGCATAGCATAAGTCATAAAATTTATTTTATGAATCCCGCATACTATTACAGTACAATTGACACTTTCAAGAATAAATATACAATTACATCGGTGATGACTGGTGTCCTACAAGCCTGTTTGTTGGCCAGTACTGATTCATCAAGTGTTCGAGATCAATGTTATCCTGTTCATGGAGGGGTCACTCTGCTAAATTTTATTTTTTCAGTGTATGTATGTGATATATTTCATATGATTCACCTTGAACTGATTTTCTGCTTATATGTTCACTGCCCTTTCTTACTGGACGAAGTAGAATAACAGTAAAAAAGACGAGTAATGTCTATAAAAAAAAAAAAAGGACATTATTCCTCTTTCTTACAATCCATAAGGCAGGCTGAACTGTGCTAATGGTTACTGTAAATTTCAGTAGCTTATATATTATTTCACTGTATGTGATGTTTTAGTCATGGGACGCATATATTTTCGATCCCTATAATTCTAACAAGACTTTTCTAGGAGGGCAGCGAAATGGCAGGGAGGATGAATTTACTAGGCTAAAAAAAAAAAAAGGTCGGAGTTAAAGGTCAGTATTTACAAAACGAAACTGTTTGAGGTACTGTAGTTCGATTGAAATAAAAAGTACAGTACATCCTCGGGCTGAAGGTTTTATTAGAAGAAGATAGCATGGAGAAAAAATAGGCTAGGCTTATCACAAAGCATGTACAATAGAAAGCACTGAAGAGAGCAGGGTATTGAGAAAACAAAAGGGAAATGTAGGAGAGACAGAAAGGAAAGGAAATGGAAGAGATGAGAAGAGAATGGTAAGCAAATATTGAGAGGGAGAACTATGCAGTCGGAGGTGAGGGTGTTATCAGTCTCCTCTAAAAGTCTTGGTGTGGGGGAAGGAGTGGAAAGGAAGGATGATGGTGAAATATGATGACGGAGAGGGTGCAGGAGATACCAGATGAGGGAGGCCGAGGGAAGATTAAGTGTGCGGGTGGTGGGGAGAAGGGTGAAAGTTTGTGGTAACAAGTGGGTGGAACGTGTATGAATATGTGTGTGTGTGTGTGTGTGTGTGTGTGTGTGTGTGTGTGTGTGTGTGTGTGTGTGGTGGGGAAGGGTTACGAAGGGTAGATGCTTGTGGTGGGAAGGATAAGATTGCCTTTAATATAATGTAAAGGATAAGGATGCATGTGGTGAAAAGGATCAGGGTGTGTGCGGTGGAAGGGATAAGGATGAGTGTGGTGGGAAGGATAAGTGTGTGTGTGTGGTGAGAAAGATTAAGGTGTGTGTGGTGAGAAAGATAAAAGTGTGTGTGGTGGGAAAGATAAGGGTGTGTGGTGGGAAGGATAAGGGTGTGTGTGGTGGGAAAGATAAGGGTGTGTGTGGTGGGAAAGATAAAGGTGTGTGGTGGGAAGGATAAGGGTGTGTGTGGTGGGAAGGATAAAGGTGTGTGTGGGGTGGGAAGGATAAGGGTGTGTGTGGTGGGAAGGATAAGGGTGTGTGTGGTGGGAAGGATAAGGGTGTTTGTGGTGGGAAGGATAAGGGTGTGTGTGGTGGGAAGGATAAGGGTGTGTGTGGTGGGAAGGATAAGGGTGTGTGTGGTGGGAAGGATAAGGGTGTGTGTGGTGGGAAGGATAAGGGTGTGTGGTGGGAAGGATAAGGGTGTGTGTGGTGGAAAGGTGAGCAGAAAAATATAAAAGTTGGAGACTAATGACAGTGTGCAATATTATGTTCAAACAACTGTATGAAAGCTGAAGATGTCGGAGTCCGAGAAACACAGGAATGAATACTTTGCATTTTTCCCTCACAGTGTAGGGCAGGTAACGCCCGTCTGGTAAAACAGTCTCACTCTTTTCTGTCCAGCTCTAAAAAGCAAGAGTCAGCCGGCACTCTTAATCCTTCATATATGCAGCTATTTAAGCCAGGAACTGTTTTGCCCATTACGTTTTTCCCATTAACTGTGGCCTAGAGCCTTTTTAACAGTGTGTCTATCTATCTGGAAATGAATGGATCATAATTCTCATTCCTGTTTGTTAAGATTTCTGTGGAATGGACAAATGCTGCAAGTACTTGCCTTCACTTCATACATTTTACATTAAAAAATGCATTTCGTCTATATTACGGAAAATCACTGAGGCCACAAAAAAAAAAAAAAAAAAATCACACTCAGAATATATATATATATATATATATATATATATATATATATATATATATATATATATATGACATACGGGCCCATCACACTAATAAGCAAAAGTCAACAAGGCACTATAGCAATTCACTCCAAACACAAACATCCATAAAACACACACACACCGCCCAAACTCGTTCGTGCATCACTAAAAACAACTAAATTCAGCAACAACAAGTGAGGGAACTAAATGCATCAATCGGTTTATGTTTGCTGGGTGTTGTCATTGGGAATATTGGTTGGGTGCGGGGCATACAGTACACCACGGAGTGACATATTTCAAAACTACGATCCATTTTACTTCCGTCATTATCTGGGAGTACAGTTCAACCCTACATGAATGTGTCTGCGTCTACTTTAAGTTTTCGCCTAAGTAGCAGATGTAGTATTGTCATCTGGTTGGCTTAGGTTATGTTAGCCTAAATACTGTTGGTTAGATTTGGCTACCATTAAGTCAAGGAATGTGTAACTTCGCAACGTCTACCTATCTACAGTATCTATATATATCCCAATTTACTCATCCACTCAAACACATTCATTCGCATCATAGCCCCAAAGGGGAGAAGGGACAGATCCTCACCGCACCACACCGCACGAGGGTCAACTGCGCAGTGCAATCAGTTAGCAGTTGACCCTCGTAATATGAAAGAAAAAATCTTTAGGTTGGAGCTGCTTCGCTAAAAGTAGGCTCATGACTAACTAACTAGACAATATTCCGGTACAGGCTTTGACCTTAGAAAGGAAACGAGAAGCGGCTCATAACTCAAAGAGGATGTGCTTCGTGAACATGTACTATTGCGGACAGGAGTTCTTAACCACCCTCGTCCAGCCAACCTGTGTATGTGGCAACGTCGCATTCACGAGCCAGAAGTTGCCTTCGATGCATTTCTGTCGAAAAATACTCCTTCAGCTTTGGGCTTCTACTAATGGATAAAGCAATAGTAAAATTTACTTTGAAGGTTTGACTCTGATAACACGAATATATCATACTGATTATTTAAGAACTTGTTTCTCGTATAGAGCCAAGCAAGTGATACGAGTAAATATGTATATTTGGTTCCGCTCCACGACTTCCTGTAGGTCTGAACCAGCGAACACAGAGTGAACAAGTTCGAAGCATTCAGGAGAGAGAGAGAGAGAGAGAGAGAGAGAGAGAGAGAGAGAGAGAGAGAGAGAGAGAGAGAGAGAGAGAGAGAGAGCGTGTATGGTGGGTGCCTGTGAATTTTGGAATAATGAGGTGGAGGCAGACTGGCGCAGGGAAATGCTAGGGATGAGAAACCCTGGATTCCTGTGATCCATTGAAAACAGGCCACAGTGTGAGTATTTCTTCCATCTATCACTAAAACTTGCTTTGCTTTTGTGATATATATATATATATATATATATATATATATATATATATATATATATATATATATATATATATATATATATATATAGGATTGCTTTCGTTGGAATAATGAATTAGGAGATAAATGCTGTTGATTTAACAAAAAGCTGTGCTTTATAAAGTAATTTGCCTCTCTGTCCAGACAGAAATATCCAGTTA
>NC_137057.1:19301626-19349126 GCF_032717465.1 Coenobita brevimanus | reverse complement strand
ACACCATTCTCTCCTCATCACATCACATACAGCTTCACCACACTCATTACTTCACTCACTACCTCACCACTACTCTCGCCACACCACTGTCTCCTCATCGCACCATGCACATCAACAGAAGTTTAATTAGGTGATCATGCCTTGAGAACCATCACTTAATCCCTCTGAATATATTGTGCAGTTAAGTCCCCCTTTAATTTAACACTAAGTTTTGTCTTTTATTTAAGGCGATGAGTTCATGCTCAAATAGTTCTTTTAAGATTTTAAATACCTTACAGGTCTTTTTTTATCTTTTTTTAGATCCACTGAAGATGACATAGATGAATATGTCGAAACGTCTGGACATAATAAATATGCTGTTCGTTGCAGCACTGGTATTGCTTTTCCTGAACAACAACAAAATATTGGAGATTTATTCAACCCATTCGCCGGAGAAGGCCTTTTTTTTTTTTTTTCCTCGGATAAATGAGCAAGAATATTGTCAGACGATAAGTATAGATAGAAAAAACAGAGTAATAACTGTAGTCAGGCAGAGAAGGAAAAAATAAATTGAGCCTCAGTATTAAATAGTAGACATTGCCAGGCACGTTGACGTATATTCAAATATTGAAATATTCTTTACGGGAAAAGCTGACATAGAACAGAAGGACGATGAAAAGGGAAGAAAGATGTGGACATAAAAGACTGGAAATGAATAAAATAAAATGATACAAAGAAAATCAGAGAAATATGCAATAATAGTAGATGCAAAGGATGAAAAGATGAGAAATAATGAGCACGAAATTATAAGACCAGAGTAAAGAAACAAAGTACAACAATTTAGAATAACAATGGCAAGAGAAAACGTACGAAAATAGAGATACCTTTAAGTGAAGATCATACTGCAAAGTCGTAGAGAAAAACTGGTACATAATAAATGAAACAGAAGCATTGGAGGACCGAACGCTAATCGACCACCAAAATATGTTGCTGGCTAAGGCAAAAATTACCCTTTTTTTTTTTTTTCAAGGAAGAAGGAACCAAAGGCCGTGGGCCGGCTATTAGTGTTCCTTCCAAGAGAAAAACAAAATACAAGAGAGAGCCAAATTCAAGATCCATTCATTTCGAGATGCCTGGACACACTGCGTTTGAAAGACTGGAGATCATAGGAAGCAGGAAATACAGGCAGAGGAAGACAGTTCCAGAGTTGACCTGTTGCATAAATGAAGGACTGGGAGTAACGGTTAACTCTTGCATTAGAGAGTTGGACAGAAAAGGGCTGAGAGTTTGCTGCTAGACGGGTGCTACGCGCCCGTTGTAGAGGTGGAGGAATGCATGCAGACGGTTCAGAGAAGCAGTGACCATTGAAGTAGCGATAGAAAAGAGACAAATATGCAACAGTGCGGCGAAAAGACAGAGGTTGAAGGGAGTCAGTAAGAGGAGGAGAGTTAATAAGACGAAAAGCTTTTGACTCCACCTTATTGAAAAGAGCTGTATGTGGGGAGCCTCCTCACACATGAGAGTTGTACTCCACACAGGGGCGGATAAAACCCCTGTATAGAGTCAACAACTGTGCAGGGGTAAAGAAGGAACGGAGTCGGCTTAGCACACCTAATCTCTTGGAAGCAGATTTTACACGAGATGTAATATGATTTTGCCAAGTTAAGTCCCAAGTTAATGAACCCCCAAGCATGTTCAAGGATGATGCAGGATTAAGCTGAATATTATTAAACTTTAGTGGGTATACCTGTGGAAGATTTTATCCGGTTGATAGGTGTAAAGACTGAGTCTTTGATGCATTAAAAACAACCAGATTATTTTTACCCCAGTCAGAGATACGAGCCAAGTCAGACATTAGGTGTGCTATAGCCTCATCCCTTGTTTGTTGAAGTAACTGCTGAGATGGACGTTGCTGAAACTGAATGGAAAGGTGAAGGGTGGAGTCATCAGCGTATGAGTGGATAGGGTTAGATGTACTGTACAGCTTAGAAGGTGGAAGAAAAATTCGCAAAAATCTACGGAATTCAGTATCCGTTTTTCATAGATGTCACTCTGTAATAAAAAATATAAGGATCCTGGCAGTCGATCGTCTTCGATAAAATCCTCACCAAAAGTAATAGACTTCTGCCCATCCACAAAGTTGCTATTTCCTGGAGGTTTGATGAAAATTCATCCACAGCTTTTCGAGATATATTGGCAGCGCGCGCGCACACACACACACACACACACACACACACACACACACACACACACACACACACACAAACTATATCAAATCGCCTCGCTAATGACGGGCGATAACAATGAGGCATGAGTCACGGTATAAACAATAAAGCCAATTAGAATCCAAGAGAGAGAGAGAGAGAGAGAGAGAGAGAGAGAGGCGACCTGAATTACTGAGAAGAGAAATACATCATACTAAGATATAATTTTCCTTGTATGAAGGTGGCAAAATCAGTGCTTAAAAGGCGGCAGTTTACGAAGACTGGCAGTTTACGAAGACTGGGCTTTTTTTCACCTTCTCTCTTTCTTTTCACATTTACTAACTGCGCGGACAAAGCCATGGGAAAATAATAAAGTTCAGTTCCGCACTGTACAGGTGCATAGTAGTGAATATATAATAAAGACGCCGTCTATCTGTCACTATCAAAAACTAAAAATGATCATAGGTATATTTTTGATTGCACACACACACACACACACACACACACACACACACACTATACACAAATGGGCTGCTGTTGACATGGACCCAGATTCCGTTCCAACAGAAGGTAGGAGTTTGATAAAATGTACATCGTTAAAACTGGCCTATTCCTCTGTCACAACCTCAACAGACTAATCTGACAAACCTCATCTAACTCCATTACACCAGAGACACCCCAAAAACATCTCAGCACAGAAGGTCCAGTATCTGTACCCAAGAGATAGCGTATGAAGGTCTGTAGTGCCCCCTGTTACCGTATCACGTACAATGTCTTCTATGCTGGACCTCACGGAGCCGGCTGGATGTCCTGATTCGGCGATAGAAAGAAACAAGATGGCCACCCGAAGAGGTAAAGAGAAATTCTTGCAGGCCTTTGGAGGAACCACTGGGAATACTGCCTCAGCGTGGCCAGCGTAACTTCCAGTCCAAGTGACGCTGGAATTGCATCCTTACTACTCATTCTTTCTTCGTGGAATAAACCCCCACAATGGAAAACCATTATCGGGAACGAGTTATTCAGCCACTGTCCTGTAACATTCAGATTACCAGTTACCTCCCGTGTCACCCTGCGTGATAATATTACTTAACAAATCACAATATATATATATATATATATATATATATATATATATATATATATATATATATATATATATATATATATAGATAGATAGATAGATAGATAGATAGATTTTATATATATATATATATATATATATATATATATATATATATATATATATATATATATTGTTGAGTATACATTACGTTGCACTTTTAACCTTTAATCAGTCACTAAAAGGGGTAAGGTAAAGCTCAGAAGAAAACTAAGTTTACTTTACACTGTAACATACACACAAAACTAATCAGAATTCTTTTATAACAGTGGATCCACATTGACCTACAATTCAAATATAAAATAAGTTATTTCTCATACCTAACCAAATTACAATAGGTGAAAGCTAACTTACTCACAGCTTGAGGTTCTAAGAAAACTCGTTGGTGATATTATAATCCACACCAGTATTACACGGAAAGGTGAACCACAATGGGTGTCTAGTGATACTGTACACTGTGTCTAGTGGGAAATGTATCCCGAATGTGTCTAGTGAAAAAACCGCGTTAAACTGTGTCAAATTCACTAGCTCCTCAGCTTATATAACAGCTTTACTCCTCCTCCTTAGATTTAACAAGCCAATGTTCTGTCCTAAGTATAAGCCAGAGCCTACTGCACATAAAGGAGGCTTCAGCCACCGTTTACAATTTAACACATCCTATTCTTAGCCAAATAGGAGTTGATAAGAAAGCGGAGCTGGTCAGTCATTGGAAAAACACTCTCAACAGCCCCTCCTACAGTTATGTCACACCCATTTTGTCAAGGACAAAGTCTCTCCTGCGTAGGATATGGAAATTACAAAGTGTCACTTTGCCCAGAAACAGAAAATACACAAAAATGGTTTAGTAACCTTTAAGCCAATCTGACAGCAGCATAAAATAGCGTAAAAACTGTGAAACCTAATTTCTCCAACTTGGCAGATAAGAAAGCATACAGTGGTAAACAGAGACACTCAGAAATTATATATATATATATATATATATATATATATATATATATATATATATAGAGAGAGAGAGAGAGAGAGAGAGAGAGAGAGAGAGAGAGAGAGAGACATATATATATATATAGATAAACATATATATATATATATATATATATATATATATATATATATATATATATATATATATATATTAATGTTCTCGGTCATTCGTCTTTTTTCAATACTTTATCTTCGCCTCTTCCAACCAGTTTCAGTCCACTTCAACTGTTGTACCACTGGGTAACCATATCATCATCAGCAGCAACAGCCGTTTGAGTGTCAACTGCAGGACCGGCCTATCCCGACCGAAGTAGGGGACGATACAGCCTAAGTATCTCTAGCAAGTGGCTTAAGCTGTATGGTAGCGATTGTATGTAGGGTGAGAAGTGCTTGTAATTGTGACCGTACTGTTCGAGTGGCTTTGGATGTGTGTGTAGTATGTGAACCAAGTGTAATCAGCCCGCGCAAGCCGACTGGGTGCAAGCATACTTTATAGTACGCAACACTGGTTCAAGCACAGCACCTCTTATGTCCGCTAAAGCAGTACGTGGCCGGAAGAACGCTCCCAAAGTTTATCACCTTGGCGGGGCGTGAACCCTCGTTCTCTCATGTACGGAAACTCCCACTTTACCGCTGTACCACAGAGGCTACATAAATATATATATATATATATATATATATATATATATATATATATATATATATATATATATATATATATGATGCTATATATATATATATATATATATATATATATATATATATTTATGTGTTCGACTTTGGGCATAGGCTTCACAGCCTGCTATCAAGGCCCAACAGTCCTCCTACATACCATACACCTCTTCATCTCACCACTTCGGCGCTAACACCCACCGTCCATATTGAATACATGCTAGGGCTGTCTCATACAGGGACTGGTGTATTGGTATTAGCGGGGGTATTTTTGGGACATGTCGGCGGGTCTTCTGGTAGATCAGTAAATCCTGATTTAATGAAATTCAAATCCTTAAACTGTTCCCTGCCCCAGCGGGGATTTGAACCTGGGTCCGTTAGAACGGCAGGCCATCTTCTGAACTGATTTTAATTGTCTCAAGACAGCAAAGATGTAATAGTAGTAGTAGTAGTAGTATAGTAGTAGTTGTTGTTGTTGTTGTTGTTGTTACCACAGGGTTACTTGAATGTGAACCCAGTAGACTGCTGGCTGAAACTGCCTCCCCTCCCCTCCCTGCAGTTCACAATCCCCCTTCCAGAGGATGGGGTGTTCAGAGACGTTTGTACAACCAGGCATCAGAGCTAACCAGGTACGTCAGTGCCACCACGCAAAGGCATCGCTCTCCACCAGCTCTATGGCACCCCGCACCATATCAAGGATAAAATATATAATGCATATGGGAATGAAGGGGTTTAGCACACATACATGCAAACACACGCGTGCAGAAGAACTTATTCAATCCACGGTATTGTGTCTTTGAAGAAAATTGGTGAGACACGTAAAGCCAAGTTCTGATGGGCTGTCATGACCTCCACATTTATAAACACTTTAATGTACAAGTATGATTAAGCACCTGGTTCTTAAACAAGCTTAAAGAAACCGTGTTACTCCAATCCCTCCAGAATCACCCCAATCCTCCCCCCCCACACACAATGCTATATGTATGCAAATCGTATGTAAATTCTGACCGAGATAAGGTGGGAAGGAAACCAGGGTTGGGGCAGGCGACAACTGGCTGGGAGATAATTTTGTGTGGAGGAGCTGGAGTAGGGAAAGGAGGGGAGGCTGGAGGAGGTAGAGGGAAGCTGGAGGACTGAGAGGTGGAGGGGGTACTGGGTAATGGGTAGGAGAGATGGAGGGAAAGCTGGACGAAGGAGAGATGGAAGGGAAGCTGGGGGAGGGAGAGGTAGAAGGGATGCCAGAGGAGTTTGGAGGTGTCAGCGAAGAGACAGGAAGGAGAGGCACTAAGTGGTACGGGGTGAGGTAGAGTAATACCTGTCGAATACACAGGAGTCACTAAAGCAGTTTATCTCATTTTTCCAAAGTCTCACTCCTTACCTAGAACATGGCCAGCAAGTCATTTTTACAGGGTCCACTATAGTCTAACTAACACGAGAATCCCACTTGAGTTCTTCCAGTTCCGTGCTGGACAAGCTAACCAATGAGAATGACTAGAAGAATGCAGAGTAAAAGATAATATTACAGATGTTTTAGAAATCGACCGAGATAACAGATAAACTAAAAACCCAGGTAAAAGAAATTATATTAGAGAGGAAAGCAGGAAGAAAAATTGGCAGTATGGTAAAATTGCAAGTAATATTTGAGAGAGAGAGAGAGAGAGAGAGAGGGGGGGGGGGATGGTGAGAAAGAAGCTGAGACTGGTGAAAAGCATTAAAAAAGGTGAAAATGGAAACATGAATCGGTGTATGGAATGGACGAAAGAAGTCTGGAAAATAAATAAATAAAAGAGCAAGTAATGAATAAAATGGATAACATATTTGTGTCTGTATCCGATACCCAGTCCGAGAAGATGAAGGCGAGGAGATAACATAGGAAATGAGTCGGAAACGAGAGAATTAAGGAAAGAAAGTAATGTCAACCGAAAACTAAATGAAACTTAATCAAATGGACACAGGCATAAATAACAAGTGGGATTTATAAAGAAAGCCAGACAGCGAAGTTGGAAGGAAAAAGGAAACAGTCTATACCTTATGAAGAAGAAAGAATGACGAGAGAAAAAACAAGTAAGAACGAGAATGGAAGGAAGAAGAGCGAATATTAAAAAAAAAAAAAAACATGAATGAGAGAATGCAAACCTCAGGGGAGAAAATGTCATACAGTAAGACGGACAAATCAACACAATCTATATTAAATACGAAAGTGAAAGTGTCAGGAAATATAAAAGAACAACGAAGATAAACAGATGAAGATAGAGAAGGGAAGGAAGGTCTGGAAATGGAGATGAGAATATCCGGTTGAAAGAATAACGGAAGAAAAACACCATATTTGTATATTAAATAAGGTCTATCTACGTACTATTCAGTCCTCTATTGTCCCAGGATTAGATGAGCGCTTCACATAATTTAGCATGCATTTAAACTGACATAACCTAGCCTAACTAAACTAACCTAACCTAACCTAACTACTTAACCTTGATTATCCCAGCCTAACCTAACTGCGGCGTAAATTAACCTAACCTTAATTAACCCACCCTAATTTAAACTCATTTCACGCATTCCCTAGGGATTGCATGAAATCACTGGTTGCACAGATTCCCTGTAACACACACACACACACACACACACACACACACACACACACACATATATATATATATATATATATATATATATATATATATATATATATATATATATATATATATATATATATATATATATATATATTGTATCTTTTGTGGACCCTAGAAATATGCATTTCACATGCAGTAATACGTGCATAATGCCGTCACCAACAATGACAGTGTTTTCAATATACAATACTTCTCTTATCAAACATATTAAGTTTATATTAGTCTGTAACTGATTATAAGTTGACTCAATTATGACAGTAATTGTTATACGTGACTTTAAGTACACTGACCTGCTTCTAAAGTCCTAAACACTTCTATTATGATTTTCATCATCACAGTCAGCATATTCATCTCATTTTTTCCTGAGGCAGATTCATGTGTGTCCTTTGACACTATGTAATATGACAAACACAAAATACTGAACAGGAATTTCCAGCTTTGTTACATCCACAGTTAGCACTGGCACATGGTGTATCACTGGAACATGTTGTTGTTGTTGAAAGATTCCCTGCACCTATAGTGCAGGCCGGGCCATACATTAGCCCGGTCAGTGGTGTTTGGGCTGATTAAAAAACAGTAAGTGGGGATGACAGGTTCTGGGAATTGCCCAGCACACACGTCCTGTCTCCTGACTGGCTTTGTGGTGTGTGTGACTGGAACATGAACACCTGATAAATTGTAGGTATTAACTGAGCACTTACTGGTAGTGTTGTTAGAACTAATATTTTAGAAGCTTCATCCTTATACCAGCCATATTGGACAAGGTCAAGTTGTGAGGGATCATGAGCCAGAGCATTCTTCCCTATGCATGCTTAGAGACTGGCCAATTTCAGATTTTCTTGGAATGCTGCAAAAAAAGGTAGCAGAGAACACAGTTTAAGCATGATACTGATTCCTTTACCTACCCGTGATGTTCAAACATTAACCCTAGCTTCAGACATAGTGCAGCATTTTGATTGTCCGTAACAACACACAATGAATTCTGTTTCCTTTTGGACTTCATCAGGCCAAAGAGCTTTGTTATGACCAAGAAGCCTTAAGGAAAGATTTTCTTGTTCCAAAACCTTGATTTTTTTTTCTTCCCTTTACTGTAGCAGGACGCAACAGTATCACAGTCAGAAAAACAGCATCCTGCAAGAAGCTTATGCACAATGTCCCCGTGTTGCAGCATTGTTGCTGTCATATGTGACACTTCTTCCTTTCAATGGAGATTCCATATCATTTTACCTTGATTTTGTTCATGGTAGTGATGTAAGAGCAGCACACATACATCAGTATCATCAGACATGACCGAAACACCAGTGGCCCCTTGTGACACAGCCATAAATGCCTGTTGCACAAGAATGTTGTCTGCCTCTTCATGGCTTGTGGCTGTATCTGGCTTTGGTATGATAGAACCACAGCCTATTTCAACGATGCTGTCCTGTGCAGAGAGTAAATGGGTACGCCTATGTATTTTTTTAAACAAAATCTTGGTCATTCTGCAGCTCCTTGCAGATTATCTGGAACAATTGTTTCTTATTTTCTGTTACAGTTAGGGCCTCCTGTTGGGATGGAAGTATGATTGATGGCTGCATTTGGTGGACTCTGCCAGTTCCTCTGGACAGTCGAACTGAATCCTTAGTACTTGACAAAAGGTATCTGTCAAAAACTAAATACACGTCTGTCTCAAAAAGCTTCTGTGCAATGTCATGCTTGAGCTTCTTCATATAATCATGTACAGTGACCTCTGCAGGTCAGTAAGGGATCCATAGGTAGGCACAGCCATCAATAACTGTGACATCAATTCTTTCTTGAGCTACTGTCGAAGATACTTCACACACTGCCAGCTTTTTGAACACTGACTTTGCTTTAGCTGTTCTCATTTCCCCAGTAACTGTGAAGAGTGCTGCTGGGACAGGAGCCAGTTCATGCGAAAGGACATCTTTGATGTCAGTCTCTCGATTGCTAGCTTGGAGACCAGTCACTCGAGTATATCAAATTAGTGTCGTATACATTCTCATGGCCAATTTGAAGAGATTTCAAGCATACTGTACTGTAGTTTTGCATCGTTTTTCAATCTTCTTGTTAAAACCTTCAGGCAGTGACTCGTTGAATACTTTCATTTGAAATGAACCAATTGCAACTGCATTGTGGACATTAACTGTTGCTTGACCTATTTTCCCAGTTACTATGTTTGCAGTGCCCTCTGGATGCTGCTCTGGATCCATGGGATTGATACATTTGCTAAGCTTGTTCCTGAGCTCTCTTGTGTACCCCATATCAGCTGCAGTTCGTGCGTTTGTCTCCTCCATGTGCACGTCTTTTGATGTGATACCTGTGGACTTCTGCACTGATGCAGTGTTTGCTGAAATCTGCCCACAGACATGAAGACTTAGAGCCCACGTCTTCAGTGCTTCTGGCCTCAGATTTATTCCTACGATTCCATGGTTGCTTTTGGAATATGGTATAAAAGTTGTTTTAATAAACATGTCCCTCCACGTGCCGTTCCATAAGCCAGGGAGATGTCTCAGAACACGTTTTCCTTTCATGAAATGAGGGAGAACATTGGGGGGGAGCGACTTCATTGCTGTAAGGTAGTAGGAGGCATATCTGTCATAAATGATTTGCTCTGCTGCAAAGAAATACACTATCATTAATCCCACAGCCCTCACATGTAAAGGAAATTCCCTTCCTTTTCAGTCCTAATATACAACATCATGATAACATCAGGCCAGCTTTTCTTGTCAGTTCCTGAGCCCAAGTCATGGCTGTCATATAGTATCATGGTGTGCTGGAGGCATATCAATCAAAGGCATGTATATAACTCTAGTCATTGGTTTTGTAAGTTGGCCATCGTTACGGGCTATTTCAGTGTTTTAACCACTGTATTCTGGCCAGTGTTTTCGCATGTGAATGGCTTGAAAAAGGACAGATCGATTGCCCTTGCCCTTCTTTCTAACATATCTGTGTCTGATAATACACCTTTGGATACTGTGTGTTCACATAAAGGATATTCAGGCATGTGTGTTTTTTTGAGGCCACAGTATCTGACAACATCTGGATCATATTCAGCTGGTCTCTGTGTTTCCTTCTTTCTGCGTCTGAGAATTGCGTCATCGGTCACCGCTTGGACATTCTTTTCTGACTGTGTCATGATTCGAACTATTGAATGAGTCGATTGTTTGCAGTTTTGTGATGAAATAATAAAAGTTGTCTCCAGCGAGCTGAATTAAGCCGTCCTCAGCACTGCGTATGCCATGAAGACATGCTCTCTTTGATGCTGAAACAGCAACGGATTTCTTGAGCTTCCTTAGTTCATCATACGTGAATGTGACACCAAAATCATGGAAACGGTTTACAAACTGTTTAGAATTCCTCAATAAAACACTAAGACCTAGTTGAAGCATCGCTACTTGATTTCGTAATAAAGAGGTAACAGTATTGCCTATCAGTGATGGTGGGAGGGTATGGTCTAATACTGGTGATAATCAAGATAACAAAGCTAATAAAGCGTCACTTACACAATCTCTTGCAACTTCATCATTTATCCCAGCTTTGTAACTGCCCTTATCCAGTTCAATGTCCTTTGTCTCTGCACATATCTATGTTTTCACCTTATTCAGTGCAATGCTAAGGTCATCCTCACTTTTCACCTGGTAAAATTCTAAGTGCTGCTGAAGCCGTATTTTTTTAAAGTAAAGTAATTGTAACTCCACGTGATGAAAATATAAGCAAATCATTACTAAAATGGTTTGGCAGTTTTGTAACTAGTGACTTTCTGCATAAGGCCTTACCATCATTTTCTTTATATAGATTAAACAAATCACTTGAATACCGAATTAGAGACGTATCATAATGAAACAACGGATTTCATACCACATTCCATTCTACTTACATTGGTTAGACTTGCTCTTGCTGCAGCAGCAATAAACCTAGGTGATGAATAGTTTGTTCTACATTTGACATGATATCGTGCATCAGCAGGATGAAAGTCTGTTGTAGCACCATTAACCCTAATTCTGACCAGGTTAAAAAGTTCATTGTTTCGCTCACCGCAAATTTCCGACACCTTTAGTTTGAGTGTCTTAGCAAATCCACTTATCTCCACTTCTCTAAACTGGTATATTGGGATTCAGCGTCCTGGATGCTTCAAATCTATTTCCAAATTACATTCTTCACCACCATACAGTGTTTTCTAAAGAGAAATTTTGGAAGATCTGATCGTCTTACTTTCATTCTGGGATTCTCGTCACAATCAGCACTGTCGTCTGTGTTATAGTCTCTTGTGTTTGATTTGGGCACTGATTTAGATGAACAGTATGTTGTAAGACAGTTTCTGTGAGCTTGCACGATAGGATTTTCTTCAGTGTCAAGTATTCGCTGCAGTTCTTCATGTTTACCATCCCCGTAAGCTTTACTGAAGATGACCATGGGTTCTATTGTACTGCGTCCACCATGTGATGGTCTATCTTTCTTACAGCAGTCGAATTTGAATGACAGGTAGCACTCTTCCTTGGCTATGGTATTGCTAGTTGCACCTGTAAGAACGTATAAAATATCATTATCTATGCACAAGTAATATATAGAAAATTTCCGCCAGCACCAAATGTTCCATAGGTTACCCCTGCCGATAGCTGGCTTTAAGACATTTTCTCAATTTCCCCCAAGGGTCCCATGTGTCCTATACAACCATAAATCAGGCAGAAAAAAACTTTGGACCCACTTTCCACGTTGAGGTAAAACGCCTTTCCGATCCCTGACTAAAGGAAACTGTGAGATTCTTTTTCGTCTCATGCACAGAGGATAAGAGATTTAAAGTGGAGAGAGAGAGAGAGAGAGAGAGAGAGAGAGAGAGAGAGAGAGAACTCGTGTGTGTGTGTGTGTGTGTGTGTGTGTGTGTGTGTGTGTGTGTGTGTGTGTGTGTGTGTGTGTATTTTCCCGAAGACTTGGTTGAAGGCATTAACGCTCTTGAGCCAGGATGAGAGTTCCGTCCGTCCGTCTGTTCGCGATCTACAGTAGGAGCCTCAGTTATGAACCATTTTTGATATTTAAGCTACCGAACGAATGCTCTCCACCTTCCCGTGTGCCTTTATCGGAGTGGTGAACCCTTTCAGAGCAACGCTAAAGCAACAATGAGCAAAACTGTTTAAATCTACAAGAGTACAGACATAGCAATGGAGATATTCAAAAACAGTTACTTATACCGTACCTCATCGCAATTCTTATATAACTCACTAGAAACTGACAGACCGCTAAGAACTTGAAATACACTAACTCATTAAGTGGTGGAGACAGCCTGTGGAGGTAAGTAGTTGGCCAGACAGGGAGGCAGGTAGATGGATTGGGAGGTGGGTAGGAGGGTAGGTAGGCATATAGGCAGGGAGGGAGGAAGGTAGAGAGATAGGCAGAGATGTTGTTAGACAGGGAAATAAATAGAAAAGTAGGTAAAGAGTCAGGTGTGTAGAGAGGTAGCTAAGTAGATAGGCAGGAAGGAAGGAAGTTAGGCAGGGAGATAGAGAAATATATAGGAATGCAGCCAGAGAGGTAGGTAGACAGCGCGGTAGTTAGTCAGAGAAGAGATAGGCAGGGAAGTATGGTAGGTAGGTAGGTAGGCAGGTACGTGGACAGCGATTGATTGATTGATTGAAAATAATTATAATCTGGCGGCGCAACTGCCAGGGTCATATGCCGCCGGACGTGGCCAGCGACGTGGGTAGGGAGGTAGGTGGGAGGAAGGACTTGATTATGATGGTAGGAAGGGAGGTAGGTAGAGATGTAAATACTGTTATGTATGCCATTAATCTGAATTAACTACTTGATGAACAATGTTTGTGCCCAGGAGTGTGAAATTCCAGACACCTTTTCTCCAGGCAATAAAAGCCGGCTGTCTTGGCGCCAATACTTCCTGACCCCCCCCCCCCCCTCCTCCGGTGCTCTCGTCTGCCTGTTCGTCTAGCAGTGCTGCCAGACGTAAGAATAGTTATACTGGGATTATCATTTCCTTTTTGCTGGTCTTCATTTACACATGGTAATGAAGTACTCTGTGTTATTGTTATTTCACAGTTAATTGTTATTCGTGAGTGGTTGTAGGTTTGGTGCTGTATGACATGATTAATGACCAAGGCGATGACGGCAGTTATATATACAGTTTAAAATACAGTTCACCTTCGAGCTCTGCACTGACCTGACCAGTCTGTAATCGTGGGTCTGCCTGTCTGTGTATTGTGGTGTCTTGTCTAACTCTCTCTGTAGTGATGAGTATTATTTATCTTGTAATTTAAAGCGTGTGAATGTATGAAGTGTAATTTATATGTAAATAATATTCATAATTTTATATTTCAGTTTATACATTCTTTCAGTTTAATGACTTTGACTATATTCTGATCATAAAGAGAAAGGAATATAACGGAATACAGGATTTTTTCTAACGCAACTTAAGTAAAAAGTTAATAAAGGAATAATTCACGTTTATCTCAAAAATTATGAAAGCATAAGTTATTAGGTTTACTGGCATTGGAAGAAAACTGAACTAAACCAATGACGTGAACTGTCCTGATCTGATTGGCTGCTCTATTGTTATAATATTGACCCTCCAGTCTATGGTTTTGGGCGGTAACCTCCATTATCTAGTAATGTGGTAATTCTGGCTCTGTTGCCTTTTGATGGGAGTTGTTCATTATTCTGTGATGTTACGGGTTTGAACCCTAGTCCGTAACAATACGCAGGAAGGCAGTAGGGTGTCGGGGGAAAGGGGGTGGTAGGTAAGTAGGTAGGTAGGTAGGTAAGTAGGTGTGTGGGTAAAGAGGCAAAGAGATGGGCAGAAAAGAAGGTACGGGGTAGATAGAGGAGTAGATAGGGCGGTGTAAAGGTAGGGAGGAAGGTAGGCACCGAGATACAGTAGCTAGGTGAAGGTAAGTGGGTTTGGAGGTAGGTAAGAAAAAAAAGCGACAGCAAGTGCAAGTTAATCCTTTATATGCACCAGTAACAATCTGCAGCTTGATACCTCCGGCTAAAGGATTACGTAGTCTATTAGAATGGCTCTAAAACTTTACATCATCGCATAGTAAAAGATCTGCTGTACACGGCAAAGATATCGCGAGATACTTCGTCTTCAGTACCCTGGCACGACAACAGGCAGACTGTAGGTGCTTACATCAGCACGTTGCCTTCCATCTAGGGTTGGGGTTTTTTGTGCTGGCAATGCTGCGTAGTAGATCATTATGATTGTTACCCCGCCTCAACCCTCATGCTCTCCAGCCGTCCTTCTGCACCAGTGTTATGGTGACTTGATGAAATGAGTGCAACCCTGCGCTATAAATAGCAAGAGTACTAGGAAGAGAGATGGGAGGAGATGGAAGATAGGCCTTAATGCAGATGGAAAATTTATTATATTAATTTACGTAATATTGTATATTTTTTAATGTCGAATCACAGCACTTATATACAGTAGTAATTTTACAGTCAGCATCTGAGTGCTGTAGACTGATGACAGTGCAGGAGGGAGGAAAATTTCCTCCTCTGTATCTTTCTGTATGAATCCATTGTAGGTTGGTTGCAGAACAGGACATTCTCCTCGAAAGGAGAGTGATAGTCATAATTAACCCTTCCCCATGCTGGTGAAGTATGGATATAGAGGGGGGGGGGCCTGTAAGAAAAAGGATGAATGTGAAAGTCGAAATGTTATAGTGCCATTGCTTATGAGTGCCAGGGTCCGTCAATGCCATCAGTAGAAACGATGTTTTGCCAACATATGAAAGGACCTACCACTGTCATCCACTTTATCATCGGCTTCGGTGTGTGCTCCAAGCCTGGATCGAGTACGCACACCACGTGAGCAGTGTGCCACCAAAGCCGCTGCAGCTTTATATTTGCCTAATTATCTGCCACATTTCTCTTATTTGATATCCTTTCCGTAGTTTTGTTTTATCTTTTTTCCAATGTCATTTTCTATTGCATTTCACCCTTGTTTTCATTCTTTTCCAGGCTTTCATAACCCCTTCATCCCCCCCCCCTCTCTCTCTCTCTCTCTCTCTCTCTCTCTCTCTCTCATCTCCTTCTTGTCACCTTTGAACCATACCTACTCACATATTGCCTACACGTCGATTTCCAGTGTATATTTCTTGTTTCTTTTTTTTTTTCTCCTCCCCTCCATTTTCTGTATTTCTACATTCTTTCCATTCCTTCCATTTTTCCCAGGTTAACTTTTCATATTTTTTCCCTCTCTGTTGTTTGTGTACTTTTCCAGTCTGTTCTGTCATCTTTTGGCTCTTTTTTTTTTTTTTTTTACATCTCTGCTCCGTGAATTTCCTCAAACCATATTTGCGTACAATTAGGTTTGAAGCTTCACCGAAATGATGTTACCCGGCCCCATTGAAGGAGAAGAAGAGGTAGGTTTTAGGTGGGGAGGTGTGGGCGGGGGATGTCCAGGAATGAGGGGAATGGCGTGGGAAGAGCATGAGGCGGGATACTTGCTTCCTTCTTGACCACACAGGCCTTCACTCAAACACCCACACCAACTTCCGTACAGTACATCCTGCACACATGTTCACTTCTACCCACTTCTTCCACACATCTACACCTATTGCATTCTAATGCATATATTTCCCTTATTCACAAAACAACACTTCTGCTCTTGTAAAGACACACACACACACACACACACACACACACACACACACACACACACGCACACGCACACGCACACGCACACGCACACGCACACGCACACGCACACACACACACACACACACACACACTTAAGCTTCAATATATCTGTATCCGTCAGAAGTCACACTTACATTTATTTGTACCAACCTGCATCCAGTTAAAACTTACTCTAACCGACAGGGCATAACAGTACTTATTTATATACTCGTCTTTGAGCACCGCTTGCCATGTATAAAACCGTCATATGACCATTTTTACTTGCTGCTATGCACTATAGATTTAAAATGTAGTTTTGGACACAAGCTGAGGAGCTCAGTCTCCAGATCGAATAATTAGGCATTATGGGCCTGATGGAGTCCCTCCTGTTGTCCTCATGAACTGTGCTTCTGTGCTTACACTCTACCGAGGTAAACTTTTTCGCCTTTGTCAGAAGACTGTACCTTTCCATCTTGCTGGAAGTTTGCTGTTATTCAGTCTGTCCCCAAAAGAGTGACGATTCCCAGGCCTCTAACTATTGCCCAATTGCTTTAAAATCTTGTATTTCTAAAGTTTTAAAATCTATTCTAAAATTTTAAAAAATAAACACACACACACACACACACACACACACACACACACACACACACACACACACACACACACACACACACACACACACACACACACACACACACACACACACACACACACACACACACCTTTTTAAAACCTTTCTTCCGATTACTAGGAGGGGTACCACCAAGGACGGTCGACTGGCGATCTTCTGACGATCCTTTCAGACTCCTGGTCATCCTCCTTTCGGGACTTCTGCGAAAGCTTTGCCGTTGTACTTGATGTATCAAAGGCTTTCGATCGTGTCCGGCATATATATTTAATTTCCAAACTATCCTCTTGCGGTTATCGTTCAATCTGTGTCATCAACTGAAGCTTTTATTGTATAGCTGCTGTTGTTGACGGCCACCGTTCCTCTATTAGAGCTCTTAATAATGGTGTTTCTCAGGGCTTTGTCCTATCACCAGCTCTTTTCCTTCTATTCACCAATGACTTTCTAAACTGTACATCTAACCCTATCCTCTCAAAAGCTGATGACTCCACCTTTCTCCTATCGATTCTGTTCTCGCATCATCCATCTCAGCAGTTACTTCAATAAACAAGATGTGAGGCTATGGCACGCTTTATGTCTGACTTGGTTCATATCTCTGATTGGAGTAGAAGTAATCTTGTTTTTAATGCATCAAAAACTCAGTTCCTACACCTTTCAACACTTTAAAATCTTCCACAGGAGAATCCTCCATTTTTGTTTATCATATCCAGCTGAATCCTTCATCATCTTTGAAAATGCTTGGGATTTCATTCTCTCGAAATTCAACTTGGAAAGATCATAATTATCTCTCCTGTAAAATCTGCTTCCAAGAGATTAGGTGTGCTAAGCCGACTATATGCCTTCTTTACCCTGACACAGTTGCTAACTTTGTGCAGGGGTTTTATCCCCCCCCCCCACCGTGTAAAGTACAGCTCTCATGTGTGGGGAGGCTCCCTACATACAACTCTTCTCAACAAGGTGGAGTCAAAGGCTCTTCATCTCATTAAATCTCCTCCTCTTACTGACTTCCTTACAGCCTTTATGTCTTTGTCGCACTGTTCCATTTTTATCATTTATATCGCTACTTCAGTGGTGCTCCTCCGAATTGTCTGCTTGCGTCCTTCCACACTAAGCAAGCGCGTAGCACCCGTCTAACAACAAACTCTCAGCCCTTTTCTGTCCAGCTCTCTAATGCACGAGTTAACCGTTACTCCCAGTCCCTCATGACTGTTGTAGGTCAGCTTCGGGACTGTCCTTCTCTATCTGTATTTCCTCCTGCCTATGATCGTCAGACTATTAAACGCAGTGTGTCCAGGTATCTCGAAATGAACGGATCTTCAATTTGGCTGTCTGTGTTTGAATTATTTATTTATTCATTTATTTATTTATTAAGGGAAGATTCTAGCTCGTTTTTGACCTTTGGTTCCTTCCTCCATGCATCATGTCGGTCATCCCATATGGCAGAGCAATGAATATGGTGATCTTGAATTATTTTATAAAAAATTTTCCCAGAAACAGTCGGGACCAAACTCTCGTCCCCATTGCTCCTTCTACCTCCCTCTTCACTGTCTCCTCTGATACCCACAGTGACGATTTAAGTTATGTGTCCACTAATTTCCATCTTTTCCTCCATGGACAGTGTATATTCTTACCCTTGTTCAGTTGTATCCATTTAGGTCTGAACAGCACCCACCTGTGTCGGACTTGTATCCAAATTATTATCAGTTGTGTTAAGCTCTGCCCACCTGCACCCAGCATGTAATTCTACAGATATTCCTTGCTGGAAGACACTTTGAATATACGTTAGATAACTTCTGTGCTTAAGTTGTTATCTCTGTCAGAGATTTATGCCGAGCTACAGTATATTCACCTTAGTGAAAAAACATAATCATAAGCTTAATTATCAGTTCAGGTATACCATTATTGGCGAATAATCTCTCTTCCGTCGACTACAATGCGTCATTTTGTCTTTTGGCCAATTTCTATACTTCCACTGTCTTTATTCAGACATATAAACGAGTTCCTGAAATGAAAGGCTGACGGCGGCTAGTAGTTAACCTTTCTTGTCTGATAAGTTTCTCTACTGTCAAGAAAATCGTCTGATTTTAGCAAAATAAGTAAATAAAAGACGTATACCACTGCATGAATTACGCACAATCACCTAGAGTCAAGTAGATAATGTTATACAGTAGAACTAGACGGGTTCACCTAAGCCTCACCTGCATTATGGCACACTCAGGCTCTTCCTTTTCCGCCGGGGCTGAGTCAAGGTAACGCACCCGATCCATCTGACGAGTGTTTTTCGTAGTCGTTTTGCGTATTACTGCAATCACTTCGAGGTCTTCAGACTTGCTGTGTGTGTGTGTGTGTGTGTGTGTGTGTGTGTGTGTGTGTGTGTGTGTGTGTGTGTGTGTGTGTGTGTGTTGCCGCTTCTTTTTATATCTGTTTCACTTTGATTTTGTTACAATGTTGTAATTGTTTATCAGAACGGGACAGCGCTTCATCTTGTTAGTTTATGTGTTACAGCAGTTATTGATCCTATGTGTGTATTACAGTAAATATTCGTTTATATATCATAGAATCATGATATTATTAAGATAATGAGCCTGTCTGAGTTGCAAATAACACATCACTTTGAGCTCCACCAAGCATCAGGTACAGGTGTGGGTTTCGGTGTGAGCTCACAAGTTTGGCATTTCTAGTGAAATTGAACACGCTGTTGACTAGGTAAAGGGACGTGGCAGTTATCTTGACCTCTTGTGAGAATGAAAATTGGATCGTATTATGAATCGCCTGTCTCTGTGAAAGTGGTAGCGGTGGTGATGGTTAGAGTTACTGGGGCAGTGACGATAATGCTTGTAATGAGGACAATGCTTCAATTGAGACTGAATATGGTGACACACCAGGATAATTCTTTTATTGTGGTGGTGACATTACTGCTGCTGGTGCGGAGGCATTCGTGATTCTGGCGTGTAAAAGCGATAGTGATGTTGATGAGTCAGATGTCAGATATGAGAGAAATATGAATGGGAATTATTGTACAAGCAAATGAAATAACTGTTGATCGTGGCGATATTAGTCGAACAGCTACCGATGGAACTGGTGATGGTGAATGACGTGGTAGAGTTCCAGATGATGGTGGGTGTTGATGTAATATCAGCGGAGACTAGGACAGGTACGGTGATACTGACGAAAGTATACGGGATACTAAAGGTAATAGTGATGGATTTTGTGGGGATGAAAATCGCTGTGTTGGAACTCGTGGTCAAAAGATAATTATTACCGATTGTTTGATGGAGTTTGTGGCTGCAGGTGATGATTATAAGGTTATTGTCAGGCAGATGATGATAATGATGGAAACGGTTGCGTTAGAAACCCATGATGGTACTGACTGATTTAATTGTGGTAGGTGATTTGATGGTATACAACAGTTGGAGTCATTAATGCCTACACATATATGGAGATCTAAATTAATAAAGTGAGAATCGAGTTCATCGCGCCCACTTGAATGTTTATTTGTTGGCGACATATGATTTGGCTGTGACTAAATTTCTATGGGGTTTCATGAAACTATTGGTCACATTTGAACGTGATGGACTTTTAGATGCAACTGTTGAGAGTGGTACCAATGGCGCAGGATGGCGACGATGATGAGGGTGGCTGTGGTGAGGATGATGACAGGGGGTGAAGGCTTCCTGGAATTTCATCTCTCTCTCTCTCTCTCTCTCTCTCTCTCTCTCTCTCTCTCTCTCTCTCTCTTTCTCTCTGCCTATTGCCACTACCCTGATCCCTGACTCAAAGCATGAAAAGAGGAAGAAAGAGAAACAGAAAAAAATATTTCAAGAAAATCATATGCCATTCTCTCTTTAATAAAATCAAACTTGCATTATCACTTTATGGAAACTTGTGGCCAATATATCCACCGTTCCATCATTAATCTGGTTGAGAATTGCAACGTAGAGTATGCCACCCCACAAACTGTGCAGAGATTTTAAGCTGTATCCTGACCACAAAAATCAGCCAACGCTATGTGAAACTAAGGTATTTATAACTAGGTGATGTCTCCACCATGTCAAGCAGTAAGCTAGGTGTTTCTTCATTATCCGCGCCTCAGTCCAACAGGTAACCGTGGGCCACATTAAGGTGTCGTCGACTGAAACCATTGTTCATCACGTCTTCTTTCAACAAGCGAAGATCTTCATATCTCGCTCCACTCCATCTCTCCCTGTGATTCTACGTTGCCCCAGAGACTTTCTCTTCCCTCTCACCCCCGCCTTGGCTGCCTCTATGCAGTCTTGATAGGCTCCTCCTCATCCTTTCTCATTAAGCGGACTTACCACCGCAACCTTGCTTTTCTCATTTTCTTTGTTATATACTCGCACATCTCTTCTGCTCTTCTACCCACTTCCTTAAACCCCTGTAGCCCAGTGAATAACCTACTGTATAATCCAACCCCGCATTCACATTCCGATTCTTTTAATCTATTCTCTCAGGTGACACTTTTCTTTAATGAACTCCGGCTTTTTCCAGATGGTGTTATCCAAGTAATGTAATTCGTTCACCAGGTAAAGGTACCCACACGTGGACCGACTGAGCACGAGCGATTCAAGACTCTCAGACACTCAGGAATTGCACCAGCTAGCATGTCCTTTTCCTTAGAGAAAGTCAAATACCCTTTTTCTATGTACATTTCTTTTCATCATATTTCACAAATTTTGTTACCATTTAACTTTCTCATTTTGTTATCGTCATGCAAAGAAAAAATAAAGGTAGGAGGTGAAAGAAAAAAGAAAAGGAAGAAAGGGAAGAGAAGGAAGGAAGAAGAAAGGTAAAGAAGAGGGAGAATAATAACGGTGTCAAAAACATTCCAACAAACGGTTTTAGAAAGAGCAGAAAAGACGAGACAAATATGAAGGAGAGTGTACCCAACTGAAACGGAGTGTACCAAATTTGAATCCACCAATAACGTGACGGACGTGATCGGGATGTCGCTGTGACGTATGGGCGGGCAGCAGAAGCAGGATTCTTATTGGCTGGATGGGATAGAGGGAGATCCTGATTGGCTGGTCATGATGAAGAAAGCGGGTGATTGCCTGGGACGCACAGCAAGGATCTTCCCTTCTGATGATGAAATATTGCTCATATTTTCTTTACTGTTTCCAGCGACATACTGTAGATACAGAAATAGATATACAGATGGACAGATAGACAAAACTGACAGAAAAACAAACAGACAGATAGAAGTATGTCGCAGCGATTGTCAAACCACGCCCTCTCTCCCCACTTGACCAATCAGAACGCTCACTCCATTTAGGCCAGGCTGTGACGTCATCGAATAAGCCCATATGATGAAAAATATTGTGCAAATCACCTTTACTGTTTCCAACCTGATGTGAGCGAGCGCACGCGCTCAGCTACAGGTATTTTGAACCCATCGAGGGAGAAAAGTCGTCCCTAAATAAAATTGCTTGGTAATGGCACGAGGAAATTGAATACATCATCAGACTGAAGGGTCAATCCCATTACGTGGTCTCTCCTAAGCTGAATACAATCGTCTGGCGATAACAAGACTACAACACGTAACGCGTCCTTGGTCTGAGATAAATTTAAATATAGCGATTACCTCTGCCCCGCACATTAATACTGTGCTATTGAAGTTTTTGCTTATTTATTTATTTATTTATTTTTCTTCGTCACTCACAAATCTCACAGGTATCTAACGACCCCACCCAAACAATCCGCACTCTCTCATTAGTTCGATTATAGTCTTCCTTAAAAGCTCCATTCTCAGTTGTTGCCCATGCCTATCCTCATGCCTGATCTTGTCTTACAAATAGCAACTAACAATCACCTCAGTCTTGCTTGGTATCAACCATATCTTTCGACTTCCACTGTAGTCCATCAGATAATGTGACGTTAAGTAGACGTGACCTGACCAAGCAAAGGAAGACGTTGAGTAATCACGGTGAGGAATACCTGATGGAATGCGGCTTAGACAGGCTGGAAATAATGATGGGGAGCCAAACCGATAAAAGGGTGAATGGATAAACTGAAGAGGTTGGAGGCTGGGAGGATAAACAATGTGAAACGACAGATAAAAGGTCAAGAGCGAAACTGAAAAAAAAAAAAAAATGCAGGAGTGTATTATGGAGGATGATTATAAATTCCTGAAAAGAGTGGAAATGAATTTTGACGTGTCGGTGGCACAGGATTTCCGAAAACGAGTGGAAAGTTATAAGGAGGGAGGTGACTTGAAAGACAGAATGGTGTTGAAGTAAAGGGTCTTGGAGAAGCGTTTGTGGTGGTCATTCTGGATGTGTTTTGGGATGGGCGTGTGCATTATACAAACAAATAGTTAACAGATGACTAGATTTTGATTAACGTGCCTTCCAGTTCCCTGCTTGTTTCATGTAGTCTAACAAGTGAGGCTTTCATAATAATGCAAATCTAAATCTGCCAAGATCAGTGAAAATCTTAAGAGAACGCTATTTCTGTTACTGTGCATCAAATACGTATCTTCATACAAAAGTAGTCCAGTTGGTTAACAGAAGCGAATTAGGTATGACGAATCTACGAGTCATTGCACATTTTCATGCAATTTCATAGACAGATAGAAAGATATATAGATAGCCAGACAGACAGACAGACAGCTAAACATATATGAACAGAGAGAGGGAGAATACCATATTGTTTTAGTTTTTTTTGTTTAGATTTTTGCTTCACTTCATCAACAGCTAGACCTATAATGCTGAGTTTCCTTTTGATTTATATGTACGGATTTTTTTTTTTTTAATATTAATAAATGCATCAAAATTCCAAACCCGTTGAAAGTTTTAGGGAAGCATTGCGCACACAGTGCCTAGTGATGTATCGGATACCAAAATTTAGAGCTCCACGGAGGCGGAGGCGGAGGCGGAGCCGGAGGCGGATATCTATTTCTCATAAAATGCAGTTGCGGATAAAACTGCGGAGGTTAAGATGTTAATTTTTGGGACGCGGACAAAACCGCGGATTATTTTTACCTCCATGTCCGCGGTTGCGGACTCGGACGCGGATTTTGTTTTACACATACAGTATTACAGTACATTTCTGCAGTATAAGGTGACGAGTTTCAGCCACACTTAAGTGTACACTTAAGTGTGTTACCAGGATGCGGGACGGGGACCCAACTCGTCATGCGTCACAGATAAATAGATCACTGCCACCTTGTCCGAAATTTGATGCCTGTCGTACACTGCTGCCGACTGTACACTGAGAGTCACCAGTAAATTATAGTTTGATATATGTTGATTTGGGGAGAGAGAGAGAGAGAGAGAGCTAATAGAGAAGAAAACAGAAAGAGGAAGAGGGACTGGTAGGTAAGAGGAACGGAGAGGAGAATTGTGGATGAAAAGGAGAGAGAAAAAGAATTATGACCAAAAGAGAAAGGAGAAATATTGGATGGGTGGAGACCAGCAACCTCTGCGGTTCTTTGACGCGGAGGCGGATTATTATGCGGACCTTTTATTATCTGAAAACGCGGTGGCGGATAATGATGCGGAGCTTTTGTTGTCTGAAGACGCGGACGCGGATAGTAATGCGAGCATTATTTTCACTGTGGAGGCTCCGCGGAGGCGGAGGCGGATATCCGATACATCACTACAGTGTCACACCAACTGCGAGATCAGCAGCTGACGCGATAAATCTAATTCACATTGATGTTTCTGAGCAGATCTGGCAGACATTTGTACTTCTGCCACAGCTTTGATCATGGAATGTGGGAGGCAAGGTGTGTAGTGTGGTATATGCACTGGAACTTGTAGAAACTGATCTGCTGTGTGTGTGTGTGTGTGTGTGTGTGTGTGTGTGTGTGTGTGTGTGAAAGAGAGAGAGAGAGAGAGAGAGAGAGAGAGAGAGAGAGAGAGAGAGGGTATTTTCCAAAGGGTTTTTTATTGCGCACCTGTGAAAGCAGTCACCACGCACCAGCAGGGCAACCACCTAAGTGAACAGAGTGAACGAAATTGCTTGTCTGCCCTACAGTTAATGTGTGTGTGTGTGTGTGTGTGTGTGTGTGTGTGTGTGTGTGTGTAGCACAGTTCCAAAAGCTTGCAAACAATATTAAGGACATTTGGCAGACATTGATGATTCAGCCGACATTCCGAATTTCATCCTGACTGATGTTCTCTGTTATTTTTTGCCCTTGCGCCCTCGGCAGAGCAAGTACCACAGAATGCACCGAGCGAAGGTGATGTTTCTCGCTGTGAGAACTACTTTTACAAAATCTCTCTTCCCCCAGCGCATCATTATAATCCAACACTCTCATTTTAAACCCTTGTGAACTTTCAGGTACAAACACGTTTTTATCCTGGTAAACACACACACACACACACACACGAAGGTACAGTATTGTACCTGCAGAAATATATGATCTTTGTTGCGTATTCCATGAAAACAACAATGTTTAGAGGAAATGTCAACACATTCTTATAGCACATCATATAACAGGGCTCTGTTTTAGTAATACACTTAAAACCATTTGAATAACAGCTAACCAGATCATTCACAACCACGTCTTTGTTGTCATCATACAGTGATTTCATTCTAGTATCTTCCTCACTGGTACATGTACCAGCAAAAAATGAGGCTTCCGGGAAACGAGTAATGAAAACCGTTCTGAGTCTGATTATCATCAAGTCCTTAATCCGGTGACGTATTATATATTCTCCTCTTACTACCTTTAGGCGATTGTATTCAACTCAAGATGGGGTTAATGAAGGCTGTTATCTAACTCATATAGTTTGACAAGTCTCCTCTGGGGAAACAAGAATAAAAAGAAACAAATCACTTGATTTAAAGGGTAAGTGTGCGAATGGTTACTGGCGTTTCACCATATTGTGTAACTCTCAGTTCTCATTTAACAAGTAAACACATGACTAATTTCTCACAAACGCGTTTGACATGACATTGCATTGTTACCCGTATATATAGTAAGTCGGTAAACTACAAACTTCTTCAAATGCACAGTATATGTATCAACAACTTTTACAATCCTCTTTGTCATACTCTTTTTACCATGCACTACAAATTGTATTTTCTAGCTTATTCCCCCCTTTAACAGTAAGTGATGAACACGCTGGAAACAAGAAAAACAGTCTGATATATTATGGAAAAGTAGCACACATCCACTCCAGCCATAGACATATAACATAAGCACACACATACCCTCCCGCGAAACACGCCACGCTTAACCAGAAACATCCCCTACTGCCTTAGACACCTCACATATCCCCTCCTGCCCTACACACCTGACGTGACCACACGCATAACTCGTGCCCTAAACGGCATTGTGAGATCAGAAAGAGGGTGATCCCATGAGGAACCTTGTCAACACACGATCGCCATCACCATTCACTTGCCCTACTGGGCCTACTCCATCTCGCCGCCAAACACGCCACATATAAGATTTCAATATGAATATTTTGTGTGTGTGTGAACAGTGTGTGGGGCAACTTTGTCTCATTTCCTGTACGTTAATATACCCACAGTAAGTGCACTGCCTAGATTAGTCATGAGTATAAAACTGAAACAAATGTAGTATGCATCACATGAACGTATTGGCGTTCGATGTAATTTATAGCCAGTCTAAAAGATAACGCAAATAATCATTTCTCTTTTTAACACGAAACGACGTTCGTCGTACGAATGAATTAAAATATGAAGACGAATTCAGTTTCATACTTTGCGTATGAAAATTACGTCAAGTATCAGAGTTTAGAGCTTTCGTCTTCTTCCTTTTCTTGGAAGGGTGGAAGCGAAGACCAGTGAGACAGGTGGCAACCTTAACACTGAGTGGAGAGAAATTTGTTGCAAGTGATTTCTACATTACAGTGCGTATATCAATAAAATGACTATCTGGTAAGTGTATGCAAAAGCGCATGTGTAAAGAAAAACAGGAAAAAATGCCGATGGAGATGTCTGTGAGGTAAAGCCAGAGTCCCAGAGGCTTGGCTGATGTGTGTGAATGGGTACATGGCTCCTTTTTGCAGAGGAATGCTGTTAATATGATTCCCAGTTCAGTGATTTCTCCTATATACCTTCTTTGTTATTATATCTGATTCCACCTTCATGTGGGAGCAAGAAACGGTCTCAAGATGATGATGATGACTGAAATCATTTATTTTCTTTCAGATCAATAATATTGACATATCTATCAATATCTATATACCTAGGCTGCTTCCCCCAAGGAAAGGGAGGTAGCCGAGACAGGACGACACACTCCCCATTTACTCATCCATTCAAACACATTCATTCGCATCTTAGCCCCAGAGGGGAGAAGGGACAGATCCTCACCGCACCACACCGCACAAAGGTCAACTGCGCAGTGCAGTCAGTGACATCCGCAGCAGGGCCCGACAGCAGAGCTCGTTTACCCCTGCCACGTCATAATAGACCCATCCCTTTACCCGCACCTGACCTGACCAGCTGATCAGACCCAATGCGGGAGAATATCCCCTCGGGGCTGAGTCATCATATATTCATTCACAATTTCTTTCCATTTATTTCTGTCACGCACAGCCACTCTTCCTTGCTCAACAGACATCCCTCTCGCATCCAGCGCTCTCTTCACACTGTCCATCCATCCTATTCGTGGTCTCCCTCTCAGCCTTGCACCTCTCACATCAGATCTAGTTATCTTTTTCACCAGTCGCTCATTATCCATTCTCTCCATATGCCCAAACCATCGCAACACCCTCTGCTCAACTCTACCAGCCATCTCCCGAACAACTCCAGTTCTCCTTCGCACTTCATTTCGCACTCGATCCATACGCGTCACTCCACACATACTCCTCAGACACCTCATCTGCATTACATTCAAAATTTTCCTCTCTGCTACACCCATATTCCATGTTTCAGCCCCATATAACGCAGTCTGTACCACAACACCCTCATACAGCCTTCTCTTTACATCCATTCTAAGCGACACGACATCTAAACATTTTTTCATTCCTCCCAGCATCTTATCTACTTCATTCATTATAAACTTCACTTCTGCATCTATTCTTCCATCCACAGTAATATGTGACCCTAAATATTTAAAACACTTCATTGGTATTTATATTGACATATAAAAATAATAAATGAAGGGAAAAAAATATTCCACGCTTAGTGTGAGAGACATACACGAACGACAGACTGAAAACTGTATAGTACTTGTAGTAATAGTGGCAGGGCAGTTGGCAGCATCACTTACCATCTACCCCAGTTGCTTCATTGCTGCATGCGCTGCCTCAGCCCAATAATAATTATACATACATACATATATATATATATATATATAATATATATATATATATATATATATATATATATATATATATATATATATATATATATATATATATATATATATATATATATATATATATATACTACTGAATATGCTTGGAACAGATATGCTATAAGGAATCACATAGAGATCAGAGTTACTCAGTCTTACAGAATTTGTCATACATTTGTCACACATTCACTGGGTTTCACTGCGTACATTACACTGAGTAGCGTAAACAAATCTCCAAAGGCACATATGTAAGGCAAGAAATATTCTGTAATCAATAACTGATATTCTCTTGCACCAAATAAAGATAAAAATGTCATTGATTTAAGAGTATATTGTTTTATTTGGTTTAAAAATATATATATAATAAAAATAAAACAATGAAGACTCGTGCATTAGCTTATTACGAGAGAGAGAGAGAGAGAGAGAGAGAGAGAGAGAGAGAGACGGGGCAGGAAAGTTACGAAAGAGAAACAACAAAATTCATTTTCTGTGCAGACTTTCTACCTGAATGATAAGAGGTACCACAATTAGACGTCCTCCTTTGATGGATATTTCACTCACCCGTCACTCAACTCTTATCGTACATCGGGAAGATTCTTTGTTACTTTTTGTTTTATCTATCTATCTATCTATCTATCTATCTATCTATATATATATATATATATATATATATATATATATATATATATATATATATATATCTCTCTCTCTCTCTCTCACCATCCTCTGAAGCCGAACATCAGAGGTAGCTCATATTACTCACCTCAACCCCTAGACCTCACCCCTTCAAGCCCACATGTCTCTCCTCTCCTGTTGCTTCCCTCTCTCCCCTACATATTTGCTGCTCCCCTCCATCCCGCGCTGTCCTATGCTTTCCCCATCAGCGCCTCCCTACTTCTCATTAGTAACCCCGTCCCACTCACACCATCAACCCTCCCCTTCAGCCCTGCCTCTACACTCTCTATCATTCTTGGCTTTTCCCCTGTTATCTGTTTCCCTCCCCTTCCTTCCTCACCTTAGTGCTTATTTTATAATTTTCCTGTTTTTATTCTCTTTCTTGCCTTAACCATTATCTCCCACCTTCGTCTTATAATTCCTCTTGGCTTTCTCACTCTCTTCGTCATTCAGATCAACAGCTGACACCTTTCTAGCAAGATTATTTTACTTGCTGATTGTCAGTCATTTAATCACACCGTGGCTTTGGTGTTCACGACTATCTTTGCTGCCTCTTCTTTTGCATTTATCATTCTTTATCTGTGTCTGTCCTCCTTTCTTCCTGTTTTTCCAATCCTTCCCATCACTTTTCGTTTCTCATGTTCCCAACTCAGGTGACTACACTGACAAGACTAATGGTTCTTGTACATCAGGAAAACCATTTACACCGCTGGGTAGTAACCATATAACGAAATAACGGTGTGATGTGGAGCCTCCAATGGTGCAATGGTGCCTCTGTTACATTGGTTGAGAGGCGCAACTGCAGCGTCCATCCAGGAACCAAACCTCTACGCTGTTCCCCAACCCCTGCTGTGGGAAGGTGCTGTCCACCGTAAGGGATCGTCGGGTCACTGCAGGGCACGTACAGCACATGTAGGGGTGGTTACTTGCCAATCGTCTGCTCTGCCAGACAGACCGGCGATGTTCAACACAAGCAAAAGTACCATAGCATAGCAATGTGTGTGTGTGTGTGTGTGTGTGTGTGTGTGTGTGTGTGTGTGTGTGTGTGTGTGTGTGTGTGTGTGTGTGTGTGTGTGTGTGTGTGTGTGTGTGTGTGTGCTTTCTACTGAGTGGTCATTTCGAAATCCAGAGTATAAGTGGTTTAGGAATCTGATTTGCTCTATGTCTGGCTTGTGAGCTGCCCTGTTGTAAATCTCTAGTCGTACATCTCATGTGTTCTTCCTACCTTCCATTATTATGCCTCTGCCCACCTATGGTGGAGGAGGCATTAAGTAATTGGTGTGTCCGTCCGTGCGTGTGTTCGGGAGTGTGTGGATCCGTGCATCCGTAACACTATTGTGGACGCGATACCTGAACACTGTGATGAATTTCCACCAAAGTTTTGTCAGTAATGCAGTAAGGGGAGATGATGAGCTGATTAATTCAGCTAGGTCAAGGGGTCAAAGGTCTACGTCATATGGCGTCGACCTACAATAGGTTAACCTTGTGGACGCCATATCTCCTGACCTTTACGGATTTCGACCAAACTTCGTTAGTAATAGAGTAATGCTTAGAGAAGCAAGGTCAACAGATTAATGTTCAAGGTCATATGAGCGTGGGAGCGATATCTTTCGAACCCTTCAACGGATTTCGACCAAACTTTTGTCAGTGGTACAGTGTGAGGGAACGAATGACCGGGTTAGGTCAGCAAGGTCAACGTCATATGGGGTCTACTTAGTTTTTCCTTGTGGGCTCGATATTTCTTGAACTCCTCGACCGATTTCGACCAAATTATTGTCAATGCTGCAGCATAAAGGGTCGATAAACTGATTAAGTCAGCAAGGTCATGGAGGTTGTTTAGAGAGTCTCTGTGCAAGGCTTGGCGGAGGCATACCAAGCGACGCTTTGCGTTGACAGCTTTGGGCCAAAGTTCTTGGTGTTTCATTTCTCATATTCTGTCTATTTCGTAAATATTTACTCTTTTTGTTCCCCCCTTTATCCATTTTCTTTCTCATTCTGATACACATTATATTTACACGTCTACTGCTTTTTCTCGTTCTTTTCCTCTTCCCATTTTTTCTTCTCTTTCAACGTGTCTTCAACCTTCCTCCCCCTCGTCCGGTTTTTCACCGCCTTTCCCATTCTTACTCCTGGCTGTCTTCCAAATTTTCTTGTTACTCGCTCACCCAGATCTTTCTCACTATTTTTGCAGTTCCACTTCTGAGTATTTTTCTTTTCTCAAGCAGTCTCACTCTTTCTCTTTAGTGTTCTCTCCTATCCTTCTTTATTTCCCCTCATCTTCTAACTCCCTTGTCCATCGTTTTCGCAAATATATTCTAAACAAACACTTGGATCAATATGACATTTTGGCACAGCTTGTTTGACACCGTCCCCTAATTTATGGCACTACAGTACACTGCCAAGTATGTTTCATTAAGGAGTTTACTCTTGGCTTTGAAGGCGAAGCTGGCAACAGCCGAGTAGACATTCGGACAGGGGAAGGTTTTACGTGACGTAGTTGTGACGTGTAACGCTCCACCACCTCTTCCTCCACTCCCGTCTTCTGTCCGAATGTCTGCTCGGCTCTTGCCAGCTTCGCCTTCAAAGCCAAGAGTAAACTCCTTAATGAAACACACTTGGCAATGCACTGTAGTGCCATAAATTAGGGGACGGTGTCAAACAAGCTGTGCCAAAATGTCATATTGATCCAACTGTTTCTTTAGAACATATTTGCGAAAAACGATGCCTCATAGGGTCTGAACTGGATAGAGTAGGAGCACGAAAATGTGCATAATGGAAGAACTTAACTGGGACCAGCGTGAAGGGGTGGTGGAATCCCCGAAATATGCCCTCAGTGGGAGAGGGGGGAGTCCTGTGGATCTTGGCGGTATAATTTACAAGAATCAAACAATGCACCCTGAGATTTCCTCCTCTTCCTTTCTTCCCACTCCTCACCATCCATCACCAAGATCGTATCACATGTTTAATATCTTTTTTCTTTTTTTCCAGACTCCATTGGTACATACGGCAAGGCTGGGAGACTCTCAGTAATGCACAGTTGTGCTGGTATAACTAAAATTGGCACCTGCCCACAGTATCACAACATATCAACAGACATTAATCGACATTGGCAGTTAATAAGATGGGTCTGTGGTTGTGTGTGTGTGTGTATGTGTGTGTGTGTGTGTGTGTGTGTGTGTGTGTGTGTGTGTGTGTGTGTGTGTGTGTCGGTACAATTCAGGAAGAGCGTGGGTCATGAGGCTCTACCAAAGCTATTAGGTGGGTCGCGATCCAAAAAAGTATGAGAACGACGGCTCTAAACAAATGCCCTGACAGGGGGGTTGGTTTCCAGGCAACCTACAGTAGGTAACTTTGATATGCATGGTTATTTTTCTATTTTTTTTATTTACTAATGAAAACCTGCAGTGCTCGTCCTCCACCTGGGTCAAGTTTTAGGTAGGGTGTGACTCCTCCACCTCCACAGGGGATGGTCAACAGGGGGAAGTTTACCGAAGAACCAGAAATTTTGCTAAGTGGCAGACCTACAGTATACTTGCAATTCTTCCACCCCTCGTTTCCTAGTGACTGTCGGTATGCATGTTTTTTTGTTTTTATTCACTAAGAAACAAAATTTTGCACAGTGGTAGATCTCGAACAAGATCAGGTTGTATACAATACCGTTGCAGGTATTCACGGTCATTGTTTTTAACAAAGGAAAACGACATGCAGCACTGTACTAAAACTCCACCCATGGCGGGATATGTTCAGCGACACTCCAGGGGTTGCCCATCATCCATAAATAACTGACTTCCACAGATGCCCTATATCTGGTTTTCATTTTCATTAATTTCTTCCAGTTGACATTATTTGGTTTCTTTGCATAACGATCAGTATCCCAGAGGTATCTAAGGGTGACGGTGTGGACTGTTTTAAAAATTAAATAAAGGAAGAAGCTTAAAGTTGGATCTATAAGCTATGTGACTATAACCAGGTAGGCAAAGAGTGGTACGCTAAGTTTTTCGCCCCATACTCCACCTAGCAACCCTGGCCTCTGGAGGGGGAGGTAATTGCTTCAATCTAAGTGACAGAGTTCCCTCCATTTCATCCTTCGCCATTCCCCTTCTTCCTCTTCTTCATTTTCCCTCTCTCATCTCATTCTATCTCCATAGTCCACAATGTTTTTTAAGCAGGCTTCATTCTTCCCTTTCCGCCTTTTTCCCTCAACATCCCTCTGTTTTCGTCTGAACATCCCAACAATAGTTTTCTGTATTTGTTTTTTTTTTTTTTTCAGCCTCGCTTAGTCGAATATCTTTTTTTTTTCTTTATTAAACAATGAAAAAGCTTTCTCTTCAGGTCCGCTACGTTGCTCATTTCTTTTTCATAATTCGTATTTATTTTCATTTTTTCATGTATTTCCATAACCATACTTGATCCAGCCGGCATCCCTCCATACTTTTCCCAACCTTCTCTCCCTCCCCTAAGCTTTCCTTCCCCTTACCCTTCTCTCATTCATTTCAGCCAAAGCTACTTTAGTCCCTCTCTCTTATTCCCACGTCCTCCAACCCACTCCCATATTTACGTGCTTGTCTGTTGCTTTTTTTCTTTTAATAATCCACTGTTTAAGTTTTGTCAGTCCTGTATACACTCCAGAGATGTCTCCTGTTCTCACACTGTCTCTGTTTCCTTTTCTCCTATGCTTTCCCTTCTATTCCCTCTCCTACTTTTCCCTCTGTCTCACTCTCCTCATTCTCCCATATATCTTTCTAATCAAGAATATGTAAAGCATCCCGTGTGTGATGAAGCGATGGAGAAAATCTGGTGTATTGTGGGAGAGAGTAATGTGTAGAAGGAGGATTGAGCACGAAGAGAGAGAGAGAGAGAGGAGGTAGGAGGAAGGCGAGGAGAGGACGCCGAGGAAGGAAAGGGGAAAGAAGATAATCCCGTGAGGTTAAGTCGAGGAGACAATCAGTGACACGGAATTGTGGACTGGCATCATCTGAACGCAATCATGGCTGTGGCCGGATGAAGCCACACTATGTTATTGCCCCTTCCCTTGCCACATCACACCACCCAAATCCAAGGGGGGCGGGAGGGAAGAGGAGGAAGGAGAAAGAGAGAGAGAAAATAACACTAGAAACAGTAGGAAACAAGGCACATAAAAAATCGAAACCGTTCAATATCCCCAGGACGAAGCGCACGGGATCAATGCCTAAACACTTCAGCAACAGCCTGTAGTGTGATGGAGAAAGTTACGACTTTCCCACACACCCCAAAATTCTCCTCCTCATGCATTGTTTTTGCCTAACCAGCACAGAAGACTAGCAATAAACACACACACACACACACACACACACACACACACACACACACACACACTTAAAGCTGTCACTCTGCCACAGAAGACGACGCCTACTACACCCACAACGATTGTGTGTTTCTCATTGTCTTTGGTGCCAACGTGTGTGACTGAGCAGACCAACCCTGGATCAGCAAACTTTGCCACCCAGCTGGCATGTCAAGTTAGGGTTTGCTGGGAGAACTCTGTTTTGGTTTTGCCTCTGCTGCTTGTGCTCTTCTCTGGCCAGGTTCCGAGCTTTTTCGAGATGACTGGTTTCTTTGCTGCAGTGGACTCGCCATTGTTTTTTGTCCAAGACTTTGGTTTCAAGACCATTTGGAATGATGCTGCTTTTCTTCAGTGTTGTCCTTATATGATCTTTGTATCTCATTCCTGTCCCCCTGGGTTGCCATACAGAACCTGGCGAGGAAGACGGTGCTCAGGCATGCAGAACAGGTGTATGACCCATCTAAGCTACATTTTATCCAGTGTGGTTTCTATGCTGCTTGATTTCGGAGGCTGGAGAATTTTCGAGTGAGGACTTTATCCTTCCACGGGAGTTCTAGGATGTGCTGTAGGCATCAGATGTGAAACTTCTCAAGCTGTTTGGTGTGACGCTGGTAGGTAGTCCAGGATTCAGCGTCGTATAAGAGTGTGGGGAGGCATACAGTTGTAAATAATTACACCTGCTTTTCGATTCTCAAGTTGGTGTTTTCAGAGTCTTTGGATCTCAGACCTCTAACAGAGGCTGAGGTTTGACTGTTTCATGCAAGAACTTCTGCGTAATTGTTGTGTTTGTCTGTGAACATATCTTCATCTTAGGTAAATTCTTCACCGGTTTCACATTTTCGCCATTTATAAGAAATGCAAGAGGCTCTGCTGTTTTCTCTCTCTCTCTCTCTCTCTCTCTCACACACACACACACACACACACACACACACACATACACGCGCACAAATCTCTACACTACCAAAAACGAAATCCCAAGTCACTCTATAAAGACAAATAGGCACACAAGTGCACGCTGGCATACTCACTACAGGTAATGTAGTAACAATGGAAGTCATGCCAAAGTGAAAGCAAGCAGGGAAAACAGACGTCCTTAATTTGTAGCAAGAACTTCTCCAGTATCCTAAATGATAGCATCTGACCGAGAAAATCTGAATGAACACTATAATCGTTGGACAGCTTTTAATTTATCAAAAAGAAAAATGAATAAAAAAAATGTAATATACTGTATGTTATTAATTATCAAAGTCAGTACAGTTCATTTTTTCTAACATGAATAGCATTCCTAACTTTTTTCAGCTCAGTTAACCGCCAAGTGTAGCCAGACTGAAGGGTTGATTTGATTAGTAATCAAAGAGATTCACTCTTGCATCATACCTAAGGCTCCTTGAATTTTATGTTACAATGAATTGGGATCCACGTTGTGGGAGTAGCTCATCTCCGGTGATAAAACCCAACAGCATTGCCTGCTTTGTTGCCAGTGACCAAAAATACACGAAATTTCCAGCTGTGGCGAGCTTCAAGTATCGAAGCAGTGGCATCAAATGACATGTAGTTGCTCTGCATGTTGGTACACTAAAAACGCATGAAATGTTTTCCTTCAGGAAATGAACTGATTACTTTATGTTCAGAAAAGTTTTTAGAACACACACACACACACACACACACACACACACACACAGATAGATACACACACACACACACACACACACACACACACACACACACACACACACACACACACACACACACACACACACACACACACACACACACAGATACACACACACACACACACACACACACAGATACACACAGATACACACACACACATATATATATATATATATATATATATATATATATATATATATATATATATATATATATATATATATAGTATATGTGTGTGTGTGCGTGCAAGGATGGCGCCTTTGTGCCTCCCGCCCTCAGCAGACGAAATCCTTCATAACTCCAAAGGGCAAAGTTTTCAAGTCTTTCTTGGGATCTAGTTTTGGTCCTAGAACTTTTGTATACCAAAATCCACCCTCAGGGTTGCTAAAATACAATCTGAATGCTAAAAATAATGTACAAACTGCTTATTTCAACATTCCTTTCTTTTTTTTTTTCCTTTTCTCTGCTAGAACTGTTTGCCTTTAAAATGACAATACCAAATACCTTGGTTTTCTCACAAACGAGTTTTTTTTTTTTTTTTTTTGTAGTGGGTATTATCCCTGACAGACATTAGATAAAAATATACTGAGTTATATTTCAAGGCAAAGCAGGGTTGGCGTGGGTAGCCCCCGGGTTAGCTACTCACCCGCCTGGTCAGTTTTTTTTTAATTTAAAATCCTCAGCGTTTTTGTGTCTTTAGTATGTGCCAACATACAGTCATTGCTATTCAGTCTTGCATTTTTCTATTGATTAAATAAACAAAAATCAATAAATACCGTAAACGAATGTAAAACAAACTGTTGAACCACTATTAGTTAACTTTACACATTGACAGCATTTTGATGCACACAGTTAATTTTTGAGCAGTATTTTCTTGCAAGTGACTTGCTGAAAGATGGCATAATATGGAGTGTACACGTACTGTAATATATTATCAGTGTAGTGTGTTTCTAAACATTTTACAGCGCTACAGTAGCCTAGTGCTAATCCTGATTTTTTTTTAATTACTTTACAGTACCGTATAACAAAAATTTACAACAAAACAAATGAAAATTAATTTTAAGAAGTGTAAATTAATACTTCATGATTGTTTTGTTTAATGTAATACGCATCATCATCGTCATCATCATCATCATCATCAGTAAGCAATAACACAGTGCACTGATATTCGCAACTAAACATAGGCCTACATACTGTACAGTATTTGCATTCATTATGTACCATATGGAATCTGCACAACAGTACAGAGCAAATCCATTACTTTATTAATGTACAATACGGTATAACAGCCTAACTGGCCAGAATGGAAGTTTATGCCTGCTTGTTTACATACATCAGAATACGAATGTCTCAATAGACTAAATAACCTGAATTTCATCATCTTTTGCACGTCTCAACATAGGTATTTACAGTATTGTTAGATACATCTGTAATAAAAACAGTGATGCAAATACTGCACAATACTGCCTAATTCTGCGGGAGGCGGTGGTTCAATCGGTAGAGAGGTGGCCTGCAGTCCTAACGGACCCGGGTTCAAATCCCGCTGGGGCAGGGAACAGTTTATGGATTTGAATTTCATGAAATCAGACTTTACTTATCTACCAGAAGACAAGCCGACATATCGTGAAAATACCCCCGCTAAACCAATACACAAGTCCTGTATGAGAGAGCCCTAGCATGAATTCAGTATGGACGGTGGATGTTAGTGCTGAAGTGGTGACATGTGGAGGTGTGCGGTACGCAGGTTGACTACTAGGCCTTGAAAGCAGGCTGTGAAACCCATGCCCTGAGTCGGACACATAAAACAAAAATAAAAATAAACATAAACATAGAGTACTGAAAATTACAGTACAGCATTGTACATCCTTTACCTATACTGAGTCTAAAAAGAAACAACTCCATAATTATTACCTTCAGAATGAATATTTATACTGTATGGTATTATAATTATTAGCTGTTTTAACAACTACCACTATGAATGTCTTCACTCTAAATTTCATCATCATTGTACTGCTTGTGTCACCATGCAATATAGTACTGAAAGAAATCAATACAGTACTGTACTGGACAACACATTTTCTGGACACTAAAATGTGTGAAATAAAAAGAGAAACAAAAAATGTCTACTGTATAAAAACCTGGAGGAAAAAAAATTAAGCTTGGGTTTTACCCGGTCCGGCTTCTTTTGTATAAATCCTGAGCAGGTTGGGAAAATAAGGAAAATATTATTTGATCCTACTTAAAAAAAAATTTCGGAAAATCGGAGGATCAGGGAAAATGAAGTGATCTGGTTCTGAGAACAATCATTTTTTTTATTAATGCAATGAAGAAGGAACCAAAGGCCACGAGCCCACAAACCGTCCCTTCCAAGAAAAAAACAAAAAAACAAAAGACAGCCACATTCAAGATGCGTTCAAGACGCCTGAACACACTGCGTTTGAAAGACTGGAGATCATAGGAAGCAGGAAATAGACAGATGGAGACAGTTCCAGAGCTGACCTGTTGCATAAATGAAGGACTGGAAGTAAGGGTTAACCCTTGCATTACAGAGTTGGACAGAAAAAGGGATGAGAGCTTGTTGCTAGACCGGTGCTATGCACCCGTCGTACCGTTGGAGGGATGCAAGCAGACAGTTCAGAGGAGCAGTGACCATGGAAGTAACGATAGAAAAGAGATAACGATGCAACAGAGAGGTGAAGAGACAGAGGTTGAAGGGAGCCAGTAAGATGAGGAGAGTTAATGAGACGAAAAGCCATTGACTCCACCATATTGAGAAGAGTTGTGTGTGGGGAGCTTCCCACACATGAGAGTTGTACTGTACACAGGGGAGTATAAAACCGGTTTATAAGGTCATCAACCGTGCAGGGGTAAAGAAGGTATGGAGTCGGCTTGACACACCTAATCTCTTGGAAGCAGATTTTACAAGAGATGTAATATAATCTTTCCAAGATAAATCCCGAGAGAACGACACCTCAAGTATGTGTAAAGGTGATGCAGGATTGAGCTGGATATTTTTAAACATTTAGTGGGTACTCCTGTGGAAGATTTTGTTGGGTTGATAGGTGTAAGAACTGAGTCTTTGATGCATTAAAAACAGCAAGACTAGTTTTACCCCGGTCAGAGATACGAGCCAAGTCAGACATAAGGTGTGCCATAGCCTCATCCCTTGATTGTTGAAATAACTAGAGGTGTATGGTATGTAGGAGGACTACTGGGCCTTGGAAGCAGGCTGTGAAGCCTATGCCCAGAGTCGGACGCATAAAAAAAAAAAAATGCTGTGATGGACGCTGGGGGAATCGAATGAAAAGATGAAGGGTGGAATCATCAGTGGATAGGATTAGATATACACCTTAGAAGATCATTGATGAATAAAAGGAAGAGTTGGTGATAGGACAGAGCTATGAGGAACACCACTATTGATTGATCTAGGAGATCGACGGTGGCCGTCTACAACCGCAGCTATAGAATAACCAGAAAGGAAGCTATAGATGAAGGCACAGATAGAAGGATAGAAACCATAAGAGGGTAGTTTATAAATTAAAGATTTATGCTAGACTCAATCGAAAGCCTTTGAGATGTTAAGTGCAATGGCAAAGCTTACTCCAAAGTCCCGAAAGGAGGATGACCAGCAATCTGCAAGGTAGGTGAGAAGATTGCTAATGGAGTGACCCTGACGGAACCCAGACAGACGATCAGAAAGAAGGTTGTGATAGGAAAGATGCTTTAAAATTATTCTGCTAAGAATTGACTAGAAAACTTTTGAGACCTAGGATGTTAAAGCAGTTGGGCGATACTTAGAGGGTAGGGAATGGTCACCCTTATTTGAGACTGCCTGAATGAGAGCAAACTTCCAGCAAGAAGGAAAGGTACAAGTTGACAAACAAAGGCAGGGGCACAGCCAGAAATATAATTTGAGGGGGGGGGGGCACAATGACTAACCATTAGTCACAACTCTTCCATCATAAGCCTAACCCGCCCTCCAACGCCTCGCACTTAAGGACGGACTACACTATACATATTCCGTAGTTAAGAGTTCCACTAAGGTGCCTGTTGCTACAGGTATTTATGCTGAAAAATTTCACTGAGAAATATGCTTTTTATAATCATGAAAGGCTTTGTCCACCTCTTGCATCGTAAAAGGTACAGTTCCTGCTAATAAGACAGGTCCACCAATGATATACTGCCGAAAATCATCATCAGTATACAGTATATCATCACAAACTGGCCAGTTGCATTTCTCCCAAAAATTTCATTGTACAACTCTTTTTCCCTACTTTTAACACTATACCAATATATGCTTTTTTGCCATAATCCACATCACAGTATTTTCTCTCTTTAGGGCATGCATGCAACCTGAAAATGAGAAATATCTACTTGTTGACACCCAAAACCACCATAAATACAGCAAACTAAAAAATATATACAGTAGTATATAATGCATGAAAAGGAGGTTTTCCCTGCGAAAATCACAATTGTTGTCGCAACTCACCTTGGGTAAAAAAAAAAATTAATGGTGGGCGAGTCGGGACAAATTGTCTATTAATCCTTCAGCACTGCTCTGCTGTAAAAATGCATTTTCTGGATAAATCACACAAAAAAATAACAATCGAAGACTTCACCCACAAAAATGTAGATCTTTAGCTCTGAAGCTGACTGTGGGAGTGGAAAATTGGCAAAATATTTGTATTCTCAAAAATGAAATTATACAAAGGTCAAAATGCTATCCTTTCATAGTTGTACATTTTCATACATTATTCGTGGTTCTACAGAAAACTAATATTAACATTTTTAAAGTTGAGGCAGGGCTATTAAATGGGCACTATAAAATGGAAATGTCTTGGCATTTGGCATTGCTGCGCCCACTGTTCCAACTCACCCTGTCCCCCCCCGCACTGTCCCAACTCACCACACTCAGTGTTAATGTCTATGATAATCCATCATCTGATAAATATTTCACTTAGTTCAGTGATAATTAGTTTACTTCAGTGATGGTTGCCACACAGGGCACAGGTAGCTAAAGTGAAATATATCACAAGGAAAATCTTAAGCAATCATTGGCTTCCAGTTTCTGCGTGCACTTACACTTACGTAGAGCTCATGTCATGACATCATTTGTTATTATTACTGGCAGCAATAATATCCTCTACAATGTAATGCATTTGCTAGACATAAACTAACCTTTTAGATCTTGAACTCATGAAGTCCAATATACTTGATTGATGCGGCTGCTTCCGTTTCATAATAAAGTGATCCAGGGAAACCCACGGAATATGTCTTTTCACATCTTGTCACAGTACAGCATGCAAGTAGCGTAATTAGCAAGTTGTATGGACTGGTCACTGAAGCAACACGATCTGATGAGAGTTGACTGATGACTGATGGCGCAGGCGGGTGATGAGCGAGTGCCAGCTGATGGCCAGTAAACGTTGCCACGATGGTTTATTTTTCTTGCCAGTTAGGCCACATATAGGCCTACATGCCCAAGGCAACCTTAACTAGTTAATTACATAAACCTATTAGCATCAGAGTTTCCCGTTTTGAAGATAATTTGTCATGAAGTACATAAAGAAACTGAAAATTTCGCAGGGCGGCATACGTTTCTTCCTTTCCTGCCTCCTCTCCTCACTGGCCCGGGTACCAACGGCCCCCCATGCGTAAATTCGAATATCTGTCTCGCACCTAAAGTAAAGTATGTCTTAAAAAGTGTATGTGCACACAACACTGTTTACTCAAAATTGCATATTTTGTCAGCTCTCCAAATATATGACATATTGATTACACCCTGGATTAAACAAGTATTCGACATTCAAGATTCGCAGTCTATCCTCAAACACACGTAGAAATTTCGGGAGGGGCTCGGGCCACCTCCCTGGCTGAGCCACTGAACAAAGGCGAAAGAGTTTACCTAGGCAGGGTGTAAGGACAGAAGCACAGCTCTTAAGGACAACAGGAGGGACCCCATGAGGCCCATATGCCTTGTTGGTATTGAGGCCAGAGAAGGCAGAAAATACATCATTTGAATATATTTTAATGTAAGCCATGAGGAAGTCAGAGGGGGGAAGTGATGGAGGAACAGCACTGGAATCGTCTCATGTGGAATTGGAGGAGAAAGTCTGGGCGAAGAGATCTGCTTCATCAGTAGAAGAAATAGCTACAGAGCTATCAGAGTAGAAAAGAGGAGGGAAGGATAATGAGGTTAAGTTGTCAGAAAGGTTTTTGGCAAGGTGCCAGAAGGAGCGGTAGGAATATGAGTTGGAGAGCTGAGAGCATTTAGTACGGATGAAATTATATTCAACAGTGCGAAGAACAGACGTAGCTCGATTCCTGACAGAAATATAAAAAAATATGTGATTTAGGTGTAGGTTGGCTCCGGTACCTTTTATATGTCTTCTCTTTGTTGTGGACAGCATTTGAACAAGCATGATTAAACCAAGGCATTTTTGCATTAGTCAAAGGATGTGAGGAAGGAACGTATGCTTCCTTGCCCGATAGAATAACCTCCGTAATGCGCATGGCACACGTAGATGGCTCCAGGAAGCAATAATCATTCCAAGGAAAATCTAACAGGTACTGTCCGAGGGCCTCCCAATCCGCTGCTCCAAAGTGCCACAGCCGACGTTTCTTTGGAAAGTCCACAGGCTGTACTAGAGCGATAGGACAGGTAAAGGTAATAAGGTTGTGATTGGAGGAGTCCAACAGAGAGGAAAGATTAACAGTGTAAGCAAAAGGATTAGTTGTAAGGAAGAGGTCAAGTATGTTGGAGCTACGAGCAAAAGGATTAGTTGTAAGGAAGAAGTTAAGTATGTTGGAGCTCTCCCCAAGTTGGTCAGGGATACAGGTAGGGTGCTGTACAAGCTGCACTAGGTCATTATGGATAGAGAAGATGTAGGCTTCTTCACCAGGTGGATCAGAGAAAGAAGAGGAGAGCCAAAGGTGGTGGTGAAAATTGAGATCTCCTCGAATGGAGATTTCAGAGAAAGGAGAAACGGATAGGATGCGTTCCATCATAGAAGTAAGAGTCAAAGAATTAATCATAGTCAGTAGAATTAGGGGATAAGTAAACAGCACAGAGTTATTTAATCAGAGAATGACAGTAAAGCCGAAGCTAGAGAGTGGAGAATTCAGAAGAATCAGGTTTATGAACACGAGAGCAAGATAAGTAGTTGTTTTCGTATACACAACAGCCACCTTTGGCTTTGAAATGAGTATAGAGAAAGTAGGAGGATACAGAAAAGGGTTTTCTGACAGTAGCCTCAGACAGCTGAGTCTTAGTTAAAGAGAGAAGGTGAGGTTTAGAGGAGGAGAGGTGGTGCTCAACAGAGGGAAAGGTAGAGAAAAGGTCGCGAATGTTGCAGAAATGAAGAAGAAATGAGTCAGACAATGGTTCCAAGCAGCTAGTTGAGTCGTCACCGGGAGAGGAGCGGATGGTGTGGGCATTTCTTGCCCCCCCCCCAGGGACTCCAAGGCTTGGTTATTAGATGCCATTTTTTCTTTAATTTTGAAAAGGAAGTGTAATGTGTAATGTGCATGTATTTTAGTGTTGACAGTTAGAGAAACTTGTAAAAGAAAGCATGCTGACCTACTCTCTGTGTTACTGAAACACTGAAAAAGTTCAGCAAAGGGGGGTGATAAGGAACTAGTCCCCAGGGCTGCTGAAACGGGAGCTCCAGCTCTCCCTGTCATCAGCTTTCCATCCACTTTGGGAGAATTGCCCTGCTCGGCTGGTGCTACAATCTCACACACTGTGTGTGTGTGTGTGTGTGTGTGTGTGAGTGTGTAAAAATGTTTCTAATGAGAGAGAGAGAGAGAGAGAGAGAGAGAGAGAGAGAGAGAGAGAGAGAGAGAGAGAGAGAGAGAGAGAATTTGATGAAAGATCATGGGCGGGAATAAGTCTATAGGAAGAACGAAACAAGCGAATAAAACTATAAAGAAGCTACGAGCATATTTATCAAGCCTGGGTAACATCCGAACAAGGAGTAAAAGAAAAACATATGGAAGTGAAACGCAAAAAATAGATGAAAAGTCCTGACAAAGAAAACTACACAGCGGCTGTAAAAGTTCTAAGAATTGCGTTTCACATATCTGGAGAAGCCGTGAATTTGTACTGACCAGAACGGCTGTAGTAATAGTGAACACTGAAGAAAAAGAACCAAGAACGCCAGGTATTCTAAGTTCAGACCTTTTTCTTTTAACTTAAGTTGTTGCGTATAAGATTACTTGCTTATACTTTTGTCTTCTCCCATACAGCTACCCTACACTACATAGCCAAGTAAATGTGAATATGAAAGTGAAAAAAATAATTATTTCTGATATAATCATACTACAATTTAAACTTGTAACTTTGCTAATCAGTTAAGAATGTTGGTAAACACGGCCCTAGACAAAAAGATGAAGGACTTTGAATATACAGGAGTAATTGATCAGCTAGAAGATAATTGTACCTTTGGGGGCAGTGATCAGGTGGAAGATAATTGCCAACTTAGTTCGAACCCCCACCCCCACCCCAAAGTTAAGTCTTGCTTGCCAGTGGTGGACACAGCGCCGTATTCTTGGCATGAAACACTTCGTAGCACATTTCTCTTGACCATTGCTTTACTTCTCACACCCTAAAGTGTGATAAAGATGGGCATTTATCATTCTTATACCAGTATCGTTTTCATCCGTAAATTGGTAAAAGGAAATTGGTTGTTTTATGAAAAAATCAAACACTGAAGAAAGTTGCTGGGAAATGTCCTACGTCAACAAAAGTTCCAGCCAGTATGATTCGATACTCCTGAGCCCACGAGTCCGTCGGCACCTTGTTACGTCCTACAGTTACATGGTGTTTTCCCGACTTTATTTTTGATACTTGGGAGTCGATTTTACTTACATTAGCAGAGACGTTTCAAACTGGAGGCGTCAGATACATTATTTAACCCGCACACAATTTGTTGTTCTCTTAATTTATATAAACCCGGTAGTAACAAATAAACTTTAATATACGTAATCGGGTTCATGCGTCTTTCTTCATTTCTGCTGAGGTGGATGCAGCTCTCACCTGTAGAACGTCCTTCACACACAAACATTTTTATTTGACCAAAAATCAGTAAGGGCATCATGACTTCCATGAACCAAACTAAAATAATACGATTACAGGTTCGACTTATTTTTACATATTTTTCGATTCAGATTATTATACTGACTTATTATACTGACTTAATGAGACTAACACAGAACAACCTCCTGACTTTTGTATTTCTTAAATGTCGAGGTCAGCGTAATTAGCTTAGAGACTCTGGAAGTACTTTAACTTATGTTTCGGGAGCTCCGTATTCTTCTAAAAGCTTTTTACGTCAAGATGTTAAACAAAATTCTATGGATCTTATCAGCTTACGTAGTTGGTAGACAATTATATAATACATAAGGAACATTGTTAAAAAATATTCATAACATTTCCTCCTGACTCTTAATGTTTAATCAGATTCTACAGCACTGCATATCTTCCAGTTAGTACGCATGAATCATTTAGCTGTGATTCCATCGGCGACCTAAAGAATAACCATGATGTTTTCTAGTCTTATATCAAGGAGGCAGTGATATGTAGGCGATTTGCTTGGGTCACCCTTTCTGGAGTTCAGGCGATAGACAGATAAATAGTTTTACAGATGCATAGGACATGGATAGTCCATCACAAAGGAAAGAAAAAAAATTCTCTCTTATGGCGCGAATATTGTCTCCAATGATGATTCTTCAAAATACAGTAGTCACATATACCGTTATTGCACACATCCCAGCAACCAAAACAGATATTTACAGTACATGTACCTTTCACCACAACTTAGCATCCACAGGATTTTTCCAACAGAAATGAGGAAAGCATCATGAATGAATAATCAAACTCTAATGCTGTTTAAAAAATTGCAGTTCGGTAGGCGTAATAGTTACCTAGAAATTGAACGTTCAGTGCCGAAAAAAAAAGCTGGTCGGGGTAGACATAGAAGAATGGGCAGTGTGGGTTGCGATGGTGCAACAGGACGAGGTTGGTACGCGATGTGAAACTGGGTCGGGTGTGTGGAATAGTGTCTGTAAGGTGAACATTTATCTTAAACTTTTGTCTAAACGGAACAACAAAACGCACAACAGTAAGTGTGCACACATACTCATATACCTGACGATGCAGCCCATGTAAAGGTAAAATAAAGTAAGAATGTAAGGCAGTAAAAAGAATAGAAGTAAATCCATCAGTGGCGAATGGTCATCTAATCTTGAAGAGGAAAGTATGAGGTATAAATGCCAGGCATCCCGATGCTTGCCAGTGGTGACAGTGGTGTTGGTCCGGCTGATACGTGAGTGTCTCGTAAATTGGTGATGGGCGAGTGTGTCGTGCGGCCCTGCCGTAACGGTGCCGGCAATGCGGTAATGATAGCGGCGTGACTGGTGGAGGAACCCCGCCGTAATGCTGACGGCAATGTGTTAATGGTGGCTGCGTGAGCTGGTGGAGAAACCCCGCCGTAATGCTACCAGCTATGTGGTAATGGTGTGGTAATGGTGGTGGCGTGACTGGTGGAGGAGGGCCACAGTAACTGCCGGCAGTGTGATAAGGGTGGCTGCGTGAGTAGGTGGAGGAACCCCGCCATAATGCTGCCTGCATTGCCTTTGTTATTATGTATAGTGATACTGACGTAAAAGATGTGAGAATTAAACATCAAAGAGAACTGCAATATGTCTCTATCGTTACCTCCGGGCAGGTTGTGTGGTAAGGTGGAGTGTTGTTGACACTGGAGTGGACGCGTTACCTGCTCTGGCGACCCACGTCACAAGGTCTTAATGTAAATTACATGATTAACTTCACACGGCTTGCAGCCGGTGCAGTGGCCATCTCGGTTGAGCAGACTGGTTTACATCGAGTATGCTAGTCAAGAGGAATAGATTGTTTTAATGTACTTCACAACAAACACACACACACACACACACACATTATATATATATATATATATATATATATATATATATATATATATATATATATATATATATATATATATATATATATATATTGTTACATAGCCTATGATTTCATCATCCTTTGTGTAATTCTAACGTACAGTGTGCTGCCTGTTTGATCACGAGCGTGTTCTACCTCACTCCCCCTTCTACCGTTATAGTAGAGTAAGTCGTCCTTTCTGTTGTTCAGAGCGGGATTGTCAACTCTTTGTCCCCATGGCTTCATTTGCGCGTCCTTCTTACAAGTTGTATCAAGCTCTGCCGGCCCCTATATAATGAGCTCAGTCTCTACATTAATGGCCACTTAGATCTGCTCCTTCATTTTGTTCACATCTCTGTCCTCCCCTGTGAGTGCTCAGGAAGTCTCCAACCATCTAGCAGCTGTGTAATTTGAGTATAACTGTTGTTGTATTTTTTCTTATACTGTGTAGCATAAGTTTAAATCTTAGACCTAGTAGGGTTTTTGTAATTTATGTAGGGGTTCTTGTTGTCAGCCATCATTTTTAATAATATTTTGTATCTGTAATAATTTAGCTTGCATTAACTGAGCAATACCCAGTGTATTTTCATTTTATCAGGGCTGACTTAGGTAAATTTACTCTTGCTAATTTCGTGTTAATAGAGGCTATTGCAGTTAACCATATATTTAATTGTTTTTGCCATTACATTATCCTTATGAGTCCTGAATGTTTTGTTGTTAGTTT